>NW_025945406.1:0-5080 GCF_000764305.2 Hyalella azteca
TTAAAAGATGTTTGCGAATAAATAAAAATATAATAAAAAGGTTAGTGCTAATTTCAAACGTCATTTTCGGAGATGATTGAATTTTTACGTGTTTAGGTTTTTGTCGTTTCTAGAAAAGCGAGTTTGGGTGTAAAATTAATCCCTTCTATTGTATACACATATGTTAATGATTTCATAACGACTCAAAATGATTTCGAATTTGTAAATATAAGCCCACATTCTTGGCTAAAAAATCTACATCTCATTAAAAACCTCAATTAAAAATTATCCGTGTATTTCATCAGTTACGACGAATTTTTTCACATTGCACAGGTCCCCGCCACTTCGATGGAGATGGCTTGCCTGATCGCTTCTTTCTTCGCACCGCCGTCCGTCATGCCATTCAATAAGTTGAAATCGTGCAGCTTCGAGTGTATGAATATGGCAGCATGTGAAGCTTTTTGTGTTTTTGAAGGTAAACTTGGGATAAAATACAGATTTTTTTGTGGCCACAATAAGATTACAAACAATTTTTGAAGTGTTTTTTTTAATAATTCACAATTTTTAGCAAGATTTTTTTATTTTTTTGCCATTTTAGCTGAAAACACTACTTTTTTTTATTGCAGGTCACCAATGTATTTTCATTGTCAGCAATTTCTGTGTGTAATATTCATAGGAGCTTCCTCCTCAATTATAGCCGTCTTTGACGCGTCATTTTATGTTATTGTTGAATTTCATGAGGTAATAACGTTTTTCTCAAATCTCTAGATAACAACTTGTGTCACTTCTACAAGTCGTTCGTTACTACTCACTTCACGGGCGTTCCATCCGCTGATTTGTTCTACTCAGCGTGTTACACGTCATGGGGCCATCCACGGAACATCGTCAACAACGACACTATCGTCACTTACTCCATGGAGTATAACATTGTAGCAAACAAGCCCGAGTTTGTCACCGATGGCTACGTCTGCTCAAGTAAATATCTTGTAGTAGACGCGAATATCAGTGAATACATTCAGCTCAATTTCGGGCAAGCAGTGGCCGTAGACTTCGTGAAAGTAGTGACGCCTGACAAGCCGGATCACTTTAAGAATGTTCGATGTTATCTCGGGAACTCGTCTTTGTTCACTGGAAATCAAGTGTTCGCTGAGTACATGGACAGCTTGGGCCCCCTCTCCTCAACCACGATCTATCGCCAAGGACCTGCGTTTTCGGGGAGGTATTTGACTTTCGTGAACACCGGGAAAAACTTTCTTGGACTATGTGAGGTCCAAGTTATACCAGTGTAGCAACCTTGCAAGTTAGACCGTTCGAATCACCGGTATTGCATGATTCGAATCACCGGTTCGAATCCCCGGTATTACAGTATATCGCTTGCCAGTACAGCGAAATGAACAGGGAAACTAGTGTAGAAAAATTGTAGTCACGATTTCATATTGTCAAACATTAGTATTTTTATTCTAATCAATTTATGGACATGACTGATTAAAAAATTACCAATTTAAAGTAACATTGGAAAAATGTAAAGACATATAATATTTTTCCGATAGAAAATCTTTCAAAATGCGCATGAGGCTAGAAAGGTCTCATTGATTAATATAAATACATTTCCATGAAGGTTGAGTGCGGAAATTTTAAACTTAGCTATTTATTTAGAACAACCCCACTTTCCTCATTCCTTTCAAATTGTCCGTCATTCATCGAGAAAATCAATTTGCCACCTCAGAAGGAAAACACTAAGTCAGCCCTATTCTCAGATTTTCAAATTTTGAACACACAAAAGGTGCGACTAAAAGAAAGTTGTTGCATCATTCCCAAATGATGCAAAAACACTATGAAAGTTGCAGAATTATCAACAAAGTTATTGGCATTCTTGAGCACTACAGTATACATCGATCTTGTGGTACCCATCAACATAAATTGGTGAAATAGGGAATATGTTTGGGTCCGTAGAATTAATAGCACCATTTAATAAGTAATAGATTTTAAGAACAAACTTAATGATATAATGGATATAAAATATAAAATATAAAATATAAAACGCACTCGGTATGATGTTGATAGATAATAAGACCTTCTTCATGTAATTATATGAATCAGAAATCCCTTCTACAGTAAGATAATTAACACGCAGGAACAAATAAGCAGGCAATCTTCACCTAATTAAACGAAGTACGATTGTATTTCTAATTTTATGCGATTACTTGGTTCTAAAGTTTCTTGGAATAATAAGGCATGTGTAAGCTTCAAGGCTGAATTTTCNATGCAAAAACACTATGAAAGAGACAGAATTATTAAAAAAGTTATTGCCATTCTTTAGTACTATACATCGATCTTGTGGTACCCATCAACATAAATTGGTGAAAGAGGGAATATGTTGGGACCCGTAGAATTAATAGCACCATTTAATAAGTAATAGATTTTAAGAACAAACTTATAGCCTCTATTGCAAATAATTATTATAAAAATAATATTCTTCACATATCACGTGAGTTAATGGATATAAAATGCCCTCGGTATGATGTTGATAGATAATAAGAACTTCTTAATATAATCATGTGAATCTTCACCTAATTAAACAAAGTACGATTGAATTGCTAATTTTATGCGATCTCTTGGTTCTAAAGTTTTTGTTATAATAAGGCATGTGTAAGCTTCAAGGCTGCATTTTCAGGGCTGCTTATCCCTCTCCTTTATAACACAAATGACGCATTCATTCTGTTTCCTGCACTCGTCTACGAGAGTCTCGCGTCCTCGTAAAAACAGGCTTCAAATAAACGTAAAGGCTTGAAAAATATCGCCTGCGTTCGATATTTATTTCATTGTCGACTCGAGCAAAATAATCTCACGGGCAATGGATGCTCCTCACACCAGGCATCATGCCGTCGAGCGATGTGCAGTTTTTTTTAATGTCAGATTTTTTCAAAGAATGAAAGAACATGTTGAGCAAAAATAACTTAGTTTTTAATATAGGTACATTATTCATTATGTGTGAAATTTTCTTCTCAAATTTTTCTTAGATGTGAAATGTCAAGATATATACATTTTCTTGACATTTTTTAAAAATACCAGTTGTTGCTGAACTTTACGCGTTACTTGTTTTATGAAATTTCAGTGAGAGTGTCTAATATGCAATAAATTTATTTCCATATTTATTATATTATATTTATTTAACGTTCAGAACATAGTTGAGTAGTCATTCATTCTTCAGATTGATAGAAATTAATATGGATTTTTTCGAATGATATTCACTAATACTTCATTCACGAATTCTACTCTCTTCTACTTTTAATATCGAGTGGCATTCTCTAATTTAATATCCGCGGAATGTAATTTTATTTCATCTTGTTGTCGAATAATATTCATGCTGGTTAATTGGATTGTAATCTTTACGTTTAAAATTTATCACCGCATGTTGACTGCTTGATTTTTGAGGCACAAATAAATCCGTTATTTTTACCACAAAAATATCGTGAAATTTTTATCCTCATGTAATTTTCTACCACCACTCGAATGTCCATCGCTCACTTCAGATGCGGTGAACGTAAAATTATTTAGACCGTTCGATGAAAAAGAAGTAAATCAAAGAAAGTGGCCATTTTTTATTAAATTGTCTAAATAGTATAAGCAGATCGCACGAGGAACCATGGTTTCACAGTTTGTTGACTTCGTATTATATTTTGTACTCTGATTTTTATTCCACGAAAAAGAAATGTATATAATCATAGACAAATCGTGTTCCATCGATTGAGTTCACTTAACTCACACAGCGTGAATGCTTATAATTTACTCGAGATATCTCGTATGCTCTTTCTGTTAATAACCGTGATCTGGACTAACAAATAACGTTCCATAATGACAGATAAGTGCAACATAAATCCACCGTTACACTCATATATTCAAAGTTTTTTTATTTGGAGCACGCGTTGCTCATTAATCACGATCATTTAACTCATTGAAAAACTAGAGGCTTAATCCAATAATAGATCCATGCTTCTATATAAAGAGTGACTCTGGAGAACAAAACACTCCAGAAGTCATTGACCTCTGACCAGACTAACATCACACATCTTGCTTGTCAACATTTCTCGAAGCTTTGCCGGAATAACGACGAAGAATACAACAAAAATTAATCGTCATTTTCTTATTCATTCAAGTGTATTTAAAATAAATCATGAAGGTTTTCCTGCCATCGTTTATCATTCACTTGGCGGCGCAGTCTTCACGAGCGACTCTGGAACAACGCCTGTTCTCCCGAGTAAGTGCCTGAATCCATGAAAAATTCCTAAATATTTTTATGAACTTTTTAATAGACTATCTCTTTCTGACCTTCATTTGGTTTCTTGTTTTGTTTATAATCAAATTTACTAAAAGATGCTTGCAAATAAATAAAAATATAATAAAAATGTCAGTGCTCGTTTCAAGCGTCATTATCGGAGACGATTGAATTTTTTACTTACATTCATGGCTAAAAAATCTACATCTCAATTAAAAATTATCCGAGTATTTCATCAGTTACGACGAATTTTTTCACATTGCTCAGGTCCCCGCCACTTCAATGGAGATGGGTTGCCTGATCGCTTCTTTCTTCGCGCCGCCGTCCGTCCTGCCATTCAATAAGTTGAAATCGTGCAGCTTCGAGTGTATGAATATGGCAGCTTGTGAAGCGTTTTGTGTTTTTGAAGGTAAACCTGGGATAAAATATAGATTTTTTGTGACCGCAATAAGATTACGCACAATTTTTGAAGTGTTTTTTTTTTAATAATTCATAATTTATAGCAAGATTTATTTTTTTGTAATTCTTAGCTGAAAACGCTAATTTTTTATTGCAGGTGACCAATGTTTTTTCATTGTCAGCAATTTTTGTGTGTAATATTCAGAGGAGCTTCCTCCTCAATTATAGCCGTCTTTGACGCGTCATTTTATGTTAATTGTTGAATTTCATGAGGTAATAAAGTTTTTCTCAAATTCTAGATAACAACTTGTGTCACTTCTACAAGTCGTTTGTTACTACTCACTTCACGGGCGTTCCATCCGCTGATTTGTTCTACTCAGCGTGTTACACGTCATGGGGCCATCCACGGAACATCGTCAACAACGA
>NW_025945407.1:0-337 GCF_000764305.2 Hyalella azteca
TGAAACTACCGAATAATGACCGTATCTATAATTATTATCATCATTTATTAGGTATTATTAGAGTTAAAATTTCTTCTATCACTATATTACGGTACTACTTATTATAACTCTCATTATCACTAATAATAAATGTTTATGCAGAGTGAAGAGATTTTCCTGGACCTGTTTGAAGCAACCGAATAATTACCTATTATTATCATTTATTATTATTATTGGTGAAAAAATTACTTCTATCACTTACTATTAACTATTATTAGCATTAATAATAAATGTTTGTGCAGAGTGAAGAGATGTTCCTGGACCTGTTCGAGGACGAGTGGAGTCACAGCGGGTGTGG
>NW_025945408.1:0-831 GCF_000764305.2 Hyalella azteca
AAAACACGGACAGCTTGATTTTTCCGCCAGTAATTTACTTTTTCACCAAATTTCACCTGCTATAGATTGTAGAGCGCAAGACGATTCGTTTGTCACTATTTGCACGTTAAAACTGGCAAAACTTGATGTGTTATGATGTTTTAAAGTGGTGGGGCTAACCTTTTGCGTCGGGCTGTAGTATCTAAACCACCTCCGTTGCCTCGGCCTCCATGTATGAGGCTCATAGATATCGCTTAATGTTATGGCTTCATTGTTATTATTTTCTTAAACTAAAAGTATTTAAATAACTCTTATCTTAACCAGCTCCGTCGCCTCGACCTCCATGTATGCTGCTTATATATCACTTAATGTTATGGCTTCATTGCAATTATTTCGTTAAAGTAGAAGTATTTGAATAACTCTTATCTAAACCAGCTCAGCCGCCTCGACCTCCATCTATGAGGCTCATAGATGGAGGCTCTATGAGGCTCATCTATGAGGCTCTCACTTAACCTTATGACTTCATAGTCACTTTATTACAACACGTCTCTTTCACTTCACTTCTTGTTGTTTGTCTGTCTGTCTGCAACAAACCTTATAATCGATATTTAATACACTTCTTCCTGTTCAATCGATCTGAAATTTGGCACATTTGCGTAAAATTGGAAACAATACATGAATCAATTGACGGAATATATCATTTTAAAAATTAATAACATGTATAAAAAAAATTTTAAAGACCACGTTTTTCATGTTTACTAAAAAGTAGAAAATAATTTTTTGGCAGCTACTGATCTCTGTTTGCTTTCATTCTCTTGGTCTTTTGTATTTCAGTTAAAATATTTTACAACA
>NW_025945409.1:0-304 GCF_000764305.2 Hyalella azteca
GCAAAAAGTGACACAACTTAAACCGTAGCCGTTTGCCCAGCGACTACCGCAAGAAATTGCTAATTTTACCCTAGACTCGTTAGCTTACCCTAGACCCTTTAGCTTACCCGAGACCTTTAGCTTACCCTAGACCAGTGGTTCCCAAACTTTTTCAGGCTAGCGCCCCCATTGGCTCCCCAGTGATTTTCTAGCGCCCCCCACAGACACATATACATACAGGGTGCGGCGCGGGAACTTACTTATTTGAATTGCGCGCCACGTGGCGGCCATTAGTCCTAGGAAGGTGGCGCCATGCGCAATATGG
>NW_025945410.1:0-6180 GCF_000764305.2 Hyalella azteca
AATTTTGATAATGCCAAAATTAGGGTGTATTTACGTACCACAGAACTTTTTTGTCGTAAGTACAAAAAGTTACGAAGTTTTGATAATCCGGCCCCCGGAGAGGTTGAAGCGATTTCGTTAATTACAAGCATGGAGTTACACCAGAAAATGTTACATTGTATCACACTTCCCTTCAGTAAAAGGTTAAGTGATGGTTAACTGAGGGTAGACGTGTGGGTGAAGTGATGGTAGATGATAGTTCAAGTAGATGTGAGGGTGACGGAAAAACTCTTTCCCCTCTTTCCCCTCTTTCCCCTCTTTCCCTCCCCCCATAGGCCTATTTACCCTCATAGGCCGTGTAATTATTCACTATCCAGTGACCGATTGGCGCTGCAAAATTGGTCGCTAATATTCGCGATATTTTTGCTTGTGCTCTACTTTGAAATATTATCGCCATTAATTTCTATTAAGATTTTAATACTGATTTTCTTATGTAATTTAATTTTTTTCCGTTAAAGTTTTTATTTTTATTAAAATTATTCTCGTTGTTATTGATTAAAATTCATAATTAATTCATTATAAGGCATCATTGATGGGAGCCTCAAAATCAATTTCATATTTTTTATATAAAATCATTCTTCTTTTATCGCAAATTATTTTATGATTGCCATAAACAACATGATATATGTAATCGGAATCATTAAAAAAAATACTCACAATTTTGACAGATGATGAACTTGTTATACGCTAATATTTTTGTTCAAATTAAAACTTTTATATAGATTTTTCGATAAAATCTAGCCAATCATTTTTTGAGGTTTTTTGAGTTTTTTTTTTGACATAAAAAGACAATGTTACCTGAATTTCAAAAAGCATTAATATTACAAGATTTATATAGATTTGATTTCATATAAATTATATACAATTCGACGTAAATTCAAGTTTTTTTAATTTTTTGAGATAAAAAATTGAAATAATTAAAATATTAATTTCAAATACTAAATTGAAGTGAATATCAAAAATAACGACTATAATTTGATATCATTTTATCGTAATTTATATACCGAAATTTAAAACTATAAAGTGTTCCTATTCATATATTATACCTCAATTTAAAAATTAATAACGGCTATAATAAAAATTTTCATTTACAATTAGATCAATGTAAAATTTATTATTTATCGCAATATTTGAACATTAATGACAATTTTGGGAACGATTCACATTGAAGTAAAATAAAACCAAGTGTTTCATTCACTTAATAAAAAAAAATAATAATAATAATAATAATAATAATAATAATAACCTTATTTCTTGATTTTACAATCCCGAATTTCCAGATATTATGTTCGTGAATTTCTAGTTATGAATTGAAGGAACATCAAGAAATTCTTGAGAAAATCAGAAATAAATTCTGAGGCGCGGCTTGATAGGCCAATTAGGCCTTTGTCAAATCCAGAGCTACGCTTGCGGCTAGCCTAGGCCTACATGCATGTGTAATATACATATAGGCTTACACAAATAGTTGTATATGCTTGTAGAAATATTATATAGGAGGAGATCCTCCGAAACTGACTAGGTGAGTGACAACGAGGGGAATATAGCCTCATAATTTGCAATCCTTTCCCTCATAAATTTACTTTTTACCCTTATAATTTCCACCTCCTTCCCTCACATTAAACTCCTTTCCTCACATCTTCCACCTCATACCCTCACATCGTCCATCCCCCTTCCCTCATATCTTCCATTCCCTTCCCTCATATCATTTTTCATATGAATCTATTCATATATATTCATTAATTTTCCCATATGGAACCATTCTTGTTACTTTTATTTTTTTCATATGGAACCATTTTTTTATTTTAATTTTTTCATATGGAACCATTCTTATTACTTTAATTCTTTTCACATGGAACCATTCTTATTACTTTAATTTTTTTTCATATGGAACCGTTCTTATTACTCTAATTTTTTCATATGGAATCATTTTTATCAGTTTAATTATTTTATTTGGATCCATTCATGTGTCTTTAATTTTTTCAAATAATATTTCATTCAACTTAATTTNATAATTGACACGTCCTGAAACGCCTCAACCTAATTACTCAAAATTTTTCTAAATCACTCAGCAGTCGTAAATTGTTTTTTTCGGAATTTTTAAGAATTAACTTCAATTATATTTTTATCACTTAATTACCTAATAATGAAATGATTAAACCCACATACTTTAAATTTATTGCATCACTTGAGTTTTAAATTTGATTCTTATAAAATTTCATTTTAATATCATTTGAAATCATGAAAAAATATTGATTATATTTAAAAAATATTTTTCAAAACACTTTTTAATGCTTCTATTATATTAATATATGACCGTTATTAACCTATATACCCATTAACCCTCCAATTGATTTTTTAGTTCAAAAAATATTTATTTTTCAACAAAAAAATTTTAACCTATGTTTCATGTTCTTTTCATCTTCAAGTTTCACGTCTACAAACAAAAAAGTTTCATGTAACAGGCTCGTGTCATGTCAAAAGATGGGCTACATGGGAAATTTTAAAAAATTTTTTAATTCTTCTTACAAAAATTTCTTTATACACAATCCTGTTGTCAACACTTACATGTAACGTAACCCCATATCTTCCTATACAAACACACAATATATCCTGTATAGACACAATTTTCAACCTCTCTATTCACTGAAAAACATTTTTTCTATTGAAAAGGCTTTACCTTTCGGGTTATGTTTTCCGCTTACGTAAAAAAAAACCAGGCGCTCTTTTAAGGAAGATATCCTTTCACTGTAGCTTCATATGATGAATTCATACATCATACAATATTCCTACACACCATACAATATTCATACACACCATACAAGACCTGATAGGTCTGCAGTCCCATGGGTCTTAACGAAAATAAAATTTTTGTTGTCAACTGCAATCAAAACTTAAACACGTTCAGCGGCCTGTAGGCCTACACAGAGGGGAGTTTTTTTTTGCCTATGCCTGTGTGTAACCTGAGTATTGGACCCGTCATACAAATAGCCTGAGTTCTGTGTGAATATGACATTGTCTGTGTGGCACACGAGGGGCTGTGTTAATAGGGACCTACACGTGCTGATGTTAAGTAGGAGGTACTCATTTGTGATCAATTAATGCGACTCTTAATTAAACCCTTAATCAGATAACTAAGATAACAATTAATGCGACTTTTAATTAGGTAACTAACTAGGTTAATAATGTGATAATTAATGCGACTCTTAATTAGGCCACTAACTAATTAATTCCTTAAATTCTACTTTGATGGTCTTATGATTGAATAGTTAACTAGTCTCCTCTTTAAGTGAAAGATCTTGTGGCAAGTAATTACTGATTAATAAATACAAATATTTTTTGTAAGGCGTAAATTTGTGTGGAACGTTGAATTTTTTAGCTTATCATTATTATCTTAACAATTATATTAACTTAGAAGATATATTTTACCATTTATTAGTAGTTGATGTCTTAAAAGCTTTCTTTGTTTTTTTGAAAATTTTTGATGATTTAACGCAATTATTTAAAACTCCTTCGTATTTCAATAGATTATATGTAAAATTACTGGACATATTTTGTCCTTTTCTTATGCGTTCAATAATCAAAAATTTATACAGATTAATAATTTAAAATAAATCTTAATTCACGATTTTTAATTAATCTCATTAATTAACCAAAATACTGATCGANTGTGTGAAGCTGTGTGGATGTGTGAAGCGCTGTGTGGATGTGTGAGGCGATGTGTAGATGTGATAAGCTGTGTGGATGTGTGAAGGGCTTTCTAGTCTGGTCATCTGTGTATTACACGGTAACACAAATGAGACTGTGTGAATTTTTTTGTTAAAACTATGAAGCTTGACAAGAAGTATACATGAAAATACAATAATTGAGGCATTATACAGGATACATCGTACGGTGGTGTTGTGTGAAATTCACACGGCTGTATACTCAATACTCATTTGTATAATATTCTAGCCAGTATCTACACAGACGTCCTGTGTAGAATACTATAACACAAGCCAATATATTATTAATATATGCAATAATTATTCGACTATAATCTGTATATAATCGGATAACCTACACGACATAAATTTTTATATAATTACATTATATTAAAATATTATATTACATTGTAATTAATTATAAAATTAATTATTATTAATTATTATAATTTATCTCTCTGATGCATTTAAATTCTATGCGGGATAATATATTTCGAAACTAAACTTATTATAGCGCTTAAAAATATAGGAAAGTTTTATAAAAATTTCTTATCATTATTGAACATGAATTATTATTAATCCTGAATAATATTATCATCTGATTTTATTTTCTTATTTAATCACGAGATTTCAATTATTCATTTAATTTCAAGATATAATTAAAGGATTTAATTATTCAATTATTTTTATTTAAAGTTACTTAATTTTATTAAGTTAAGTATTTTTATTCGTCGTTGCCGAGGCAAGCCCTTGGTGCAGTGGCGGCGCCCTTGGTGCAGTGGCGGTGCCCTTGGTGTGCAGTGGCGGCGCCCTTGGTTCAATATACGTTTATCCTTCATTTTCTTCACTCCCACTTATCTCTTTCCTTCAATCTTATTACCTGTGTTATTATATTATTTTTTATATTATTATATTATTTTATTGTTATATTTACGCATGTATTCACACAATCTTACCTCCAATGCATCCTCTTTCCCTACTCCCTCTCTCCATCCCCCCTTTTCCCCTCTTTATAATTTTCTCAGCCTTTAACATTTTCCATCACCCCCTCCTCCCCCTCTTCCAGAGACCCCCCATCTCTCCCCCCTCTTCACTCCCCACCCCCTCCCCTTAAGTCATCCGTCATTATATCGGACTTTCATTTAATTCACTTAAAGAGATTTTTTGCACTTGACCTTCATTTTTGTTCGCCATCTTTGTTTCATAAATCAAGTTCAGCGCCGCGCTAATGAGCGTGCCGTGATCGCGATCGATCGATCGCCGCGTAATGATATTCCTACGGAAAACTTGGACTTCTGGCGATGAACGAGCGTAGTTTTGATTCAATCGTCGCGTGGACCTTCTTGGCGTAAATTAATTGAACTGTTTTGCGTCTGTAATGATATTACTACGAAGCAAAGTAGTTAATTTCAATGGCAAGACCTGGCGATTGTTTGATCACATCTTGACTTTAAGAAATTTTTCAAGATGGGGGCAAACTTTGAATTGATTATTGACGTGAACCCAAACTTTTCTTTTCAAGAAAATTTTAAATTTCGATAAGGAATAGAAAAGTGGGCTCAAGTGTCTGCTTAATTGGATGCTAATGTGTTCTTTAATAGGATCGTTAGATCGTCGTAAGACTTACGACCATCGTAAGTCTTACAACCCTCGTAAGACTTACGACCCTCGTAAGACTTACAAACCTCGATTACGAAGTCAATAACGCGAGGCTGTTTCAAAATCGCAAAAAATTCACGCCTTCAGCAAAATCATCACTTATTGATAACAAATGACAACAAAATGATTACCGAATAATTTTGCAATGATTACAAGATGATCGCTGATTGATCAGAGCCAAAATGCGGCAAAGATGACGTAAAAACGCAAAAAATGTTCATTGCGTTTTATAAAATCTCTTTTTACTAGGCCACGGAAAAAAAACAGTAGGTGACTTTTCCGATAAAAAATTTTCGGGTGATGAGTTTTTTCCTGGATTGTAATTTTTGGAATTATTTTTTAATGTTTCTTGGGGGTATTTGCTCCTAAATTTTTTATGTACGAAATTTCCGAGAAAAACGCCGATTTTTTGCTGGCCCTACAGATTTTTATATTTTTTCGATAGATATGTATTTACAAAAAGTTGCATATAACTAAAAAAAATTCCAAATTTTTTTTTTTTTCATGGAAAACATTTCCCGATGTAGGCAAGATGAGACTTGTTCAAGGGGGCAAATCAAGGCAATATAAAAATATATAAAATGAGACCCTTGCTCTGCTGCAGTCCGCTGGTCTGCAGCAAACTAATGAGTTGTTTAATGAGCTGGGGTCTCAGAGGGCTTAATGAGAGGGTCTGAGGGATATGATGAGGGACGCTGGCTGGGTCCAGGGATTAGGGATTAGGGTTACTTACTCACCCTAGTCACCCTACTCACCCTACTCACCCTAGTCACCTTACTCA
>NW_025945411.1:0-336 GCF_000764305.2 Hyalella azteca
GATTTTGACTGACACAGTCCCCTTACCTTAACTATCATATAGTCTAATTACACTCTGTAATTATGCATATTGACTTAATTTGTATAGTCCATTTATGCGCATTTTTATTAGGTATTGATTGTGTCTATTTTGCCAGCTGGGAAGATGTCCAGAATGTAGTCCCAACGCTTGCAGACAGGTCCCGTTCGGAAGTGCGGAATAATTCAAAAATTTGTAGTTAGTTCATTACTTTAAATTCAGTTATTTTTCATATAAACTCCCGTCAAATTTAGTTCATGTATTAATGTCACAAGATTGTTAAAATCGCATATCCACTGAAAATTAATTCAATTCATA
>NW_025945412.1:0-3346 GCF_000764305.2 Hyalella azteca
CAGGCTGTGCAATTGTCCCAATTTATCCCAATTGACTGGCACAAATGAGACGCTCTAAACGGGCTCGCAAACTGGCCCCTGGTGCCGCAGCGCTGGAAAACCCCGCGATCCTGGCAAAAAATTTACACAATTGTAGAAGAAGAATTGTGCACAATATGCTGGATATTTGTGAAATTTAATAGACCTCCAATTTTTTTAAACAATTGTGCAAGAAGAATTGTGCACGATATGCTTGATATATGTGAAATTTAATAGACCCACAAATTTGTTTACACAATTGTAGACGAAGATTAGTAAAGAATATGCATGAATGTTTGTGAATTTAATAAATCCACAAATTTTTTTCCTGCAGCAGACTGAGCAGCCGCTATCATTGACATGAAACTTTGTTGAGAATAAACAACGAATTGAATTTTTGGTTCATTTTATTGCAAACTTGGGACTTGTGATTTTATTCAGGACTTGTGATTCCCATAAAAATTAAAAGCTTGAAAAAAAAATAAATTTAGGAAAAATTTAAGTTTTGCCTTAGACAACTAAATATAATTGTTACAAGACCTGCGCGATGGAATCAAAGAAAATTCCTGGATAGTCACAAGTTCATCAAAAAAACTACGTCGTATGTCAAGTCATTTGAGCCAAAATATAATTACAATTTCAGAATAACAATTTAAAAATCTTGGTATGATTACAGAAAAAATGAGCAGTCATAGTAAAAGCGGCCGACTATTAACCACTTGAAGCTATAAGAGAGAAAAGCTCCCGGAAAATTTTCTTCGAATAAAAGAATAAAAGAAAGAAATAAAAGAAATATTGTTAAGAATTTTTTCTTAACAATATCGTTGACCAAAGAAGCCCTAGCTGCTGGATATCCCTCACTCAGAGAAATCAGTGGGATTATGAGTCCGAATATGGATGGTCTCCTGCCCAAGTGTGAGTCATCCTGACGCAGTTTGGCCCTACAATTAATAGGGCGTATCAGTGCTACGGTGGCTCTTTGTTCGAGCTTTGTGTTAGTTTTGAGGCAGTATTAGGACAACGTGACACATAAATTTTTCTTATTACAATAAAATTTATTTATTTTAAGGATTTTTCAAGCGGAAACTTGACGGGCGTCCAATTTCCTGCCTGAGGACCAACTGTGTGGGCAAGAGTCTACGAAAAGAATGAAATTTAGGCCTAGAGGAGAAATAATTCCTTTTTAAAACTTTTATTTATCGATATCATTTTGTACATAAAACTGAGGAGATCTCGTCATGAGAAAAACAGAGCAGTTAGGCCTATGGACGCGTAGGCTTGCAATACTTTTTTTTTTAATGTAACATTATATGAGGCGGCATAATGAGGTTTCATATACATAATGAGATGATATGCAGTGTCATGCACAGTTTATTTAATCAAAACCAATATGATGTCTTAAACAGGATTAAAGTTTACTATACATTTTATAACTGGAACTGACAGCCATCAAGAAGACGATTTTATACGTTTTTAACTGCATTTGTTTTTAAATTATTAGCGGTAATTTGGCGGTCATTCAGAAAACCATCCTTTAACCACTCTCTGAATTATTTCCTGCAGTGGACAATATCTAAAGAGGAAAAAAGATGAGAAATAGAACAGCCAACATGGACAAATACCAACTCTTCGTAAGTCATTAATTAAAAACAAACATATACACCTTACAAAATAGTCTCTTTGCGAAGGCTCGGTCCAGAGCATAGCGGCCGCCGTGGTCCAAAAACCCGGCAGCACTTAAATTGCTAGCAAAAATATCCTGCACTGCAATTTGCTATAACAAAATTCTTGCTCTTTTTTGTTTAAGTGAATAATAAATGAAAGGCTGGCTGTCTAAGACGTGATTGATGACAGCTGAAGCGGGGCACAATATTATTCGTTATTTTATAACTCCCGGAATATTTAAACTACCGAAAATTTTGTGTACATGAAGTTGAGTTTTGGAAATATTTTCTCACGAAAGAAATGTAACTTCTTCTGAAATATTATACTGTTGCAATGTTTTTAGCAATAATTGAAAAATAGCCATAAATAACTAATGCTAAATTTAAAATCCGCAACAAAATATCACCTTTAAAAAGTTGCCAGTATATAATTGTTTCTATACAGGACTGTATATGCATAATACAGACTTGGTTAGTTTACTGCTGAAAATTCCCACCTTGTGTTAAAACTTGCTGTAAAAATTTGTATAAAACTGTTAATTCCTTCCACAATCCCTTGTCTTTAATTTTATTCACTAATGCTATATGCATCTCTGTTAATGTTAACACCAAACTTCCTTGTCCTTCAGTATGATAATGTGTTCAAATTCCTTCACATTCTAAACAATATTTAGTCTCAAGGGCTAGCAACACTCATGCTTAATAAAGTACTTCTCGCCATGAAACTAACTTTCCTTCAGCGTCAAAAGGCACTCAAATTGAATAATGTTTAATAAATGTTTTCAAAACGATATTGAGAAATATTTTATTCACTATTGTCAAAGGAACTTATCGTAACCGCTCCAACAGAGGAGGTAAAATGATAGGGGATTCAATCCCACAGTAGAAAAAGACGTGAACATAAATTATGTTTATATAGAAGTAAAAGAAGGAAAAGCAACAATATTAATACAGAATTAATATAAGAAAACAATAAAATTTTAATACATAATTAAGCCAAGTGCAGCCGCAGATCTTGATATGTCGTCTGCAGTACTAACTACTGAAGTTTTTCTATCCTATTTTATAGAAATTTGTTTCTCCATTCATGGGCTGCGACTGTACGGTGGCCGCACTGTTTAGTGATGGACTATTCCTCCATCTTGATTATTTATCTTCTGTATTTACCCATTATTAAATATTTCTGTTGAAATATTGTGCTTATATCAACCGTTCTATTTCTTATGTTTTACAATTTGTTCATTTGTGGAAAGTTTTCATGAAAGAAACCTTTTTGAGAAATCTTTTGAGGAATATTGAGGAAAGAGTCAACCATTGAAGTACAACAAATATATCGGCTAATAAATTCATGCTATCGTAGAGGTCGTTTTTTCAAAGTAAACACACAAATATTTATCTAGAACAAGAAAGAAATGTACATCACTGCCATTAACCTTTTTCTCTTCAGTTAAACCATTTATAAAAATCTCGAGAGAACAGAGAATAAATACAAATGCTGGTCGAGATTTGAAATCTAATATTTTTGGTACGAATTCTTCAGCAGAATTCTTAAGACTTCGTTGAATTGCGGGACGCAACTGAGCCAGGGGCGCGGCGGGACGTCACATTATTAGAATTTTATCTTTATTAGAGGCTTGGAATTGAAGTGTCAAGCAGGCCTACAC
>NW_025945412.1:3495-11171 GCF_000764305.2 Hyalella azteca
GGTTAGTGGAGAACAGGTTAGTGGAGAACAGGTTAGTGGAGAACAGGTTAGTGGAGAACAGGTTAGTGGAGAACAGGTTAATGCAGAACAGGTTAGTAGAGAATAGGTTATGTGGCGAACAGGTTAGTGGCGAACAGGTTAGTGGAGAACAGGTTAGTGGAGAACATGTTACTGGAGAACAGGTTAGTGGAGAACATGTTACTGGAGAACAGGTCACTGGAGAACAGGTTAGTGGAGAACAGCTTTCTTATTAGCCTCGAGTAATGAGAAGACGACTTTTCAGAACATCTCTCATATATGAACAAATATTTCGCTTGTAACGAACGTTGACTTTTTATTTATATTCATTCTGCCATGTAAGGCACAAAAAAATCTCTAATGAAGTTTATTACATCATAATACGACGTAACAAAGTAATCGAGAAAGAAAGAAAGAATTGTGAAATCGAATTGTGAATTTTCCGATCTAAAGTCTGCTGGGAGCTGGCAAGGCAAATTTTCTCAGAATTACGAGTTACAGCAAAATTTTACTTTCTTCTCGCGCATGTAAATTATTTTATATGCAATTCTCTTGTTCAGGATCCTGACAATTACGATCATTTTTCTTGCGCTCTGCATCTGCAGGCGATAACTGTTATGTCTTTTGTGGGCTATCATCTTCACTGCAATAACTGCCCAGTAATGCAGACGCGCTGCAAATGCCCTACAATGTTGATATCAACATTGCAAGAAAACGAAGCGCCAGCGCATCAACGTCGAAATGAAGTCCGACTTTGCGCTCAGAATTTTAAGTGAGAATTGAAATTGCCTGCACTGACCTTGAAAAGTTGGAGATATTTCTGACGCGAAACTTGTTTCAAACATATTAAATAATCCTGTATTAGTGCTGGGACATATGTCAAACTTAAATTATGTACGTCGTGTTTTTTTTTCAAGTCTGTTCCAAAAGACTTGAACCCTAACTTACAAATACGGGCAGGTTTATAATGGCACCCCTTCTACCATTATTTTGAGATCTTCCCGGTAACGTCATTTCTAAGCCATTAACTTTAATCAGAACAATCCGGCTTTGCCTCAAAGTCCGACTTGTCCGTGAATTACGAAACAAAGTTATTCGAGGCCTAAACTTTCTCACAAAGTTTGAAGTTATTTACGAACTTCATGGGAATTAACTCC
The DNA here is from genome assembly GCF_000764305.2 of Hyalella azteca. Lineage (NCBI taxonomy): Eukaryota > Metazoa > Arthropoda > Malacostraca > Amphipoda > Hyalellidae > Hyalella > Hyalella azteca. The sequence continues at coordinate 4,671 of NW_025945412.1, forward strand.
GGCCTTTCTGCTTCCTGACAATTCCTAGCCTCCTAGCTGACAATTTCCAACCTCCTAGCTGACAATTCCTAGCCTGCTAGCTCACAATTTCTAACCTCCTAGCTGACAATTCCTAGCCTCCTAGCTGAAAATTCCTAGCCTCCTAGCTGACAATTCCTAGCCTCCTAGCTGACAATTCCTAGCCTCCTAGCTGACAATTCCTATCCTCCTGGCTGATAATTCCTAGCCTCCTAGATGACAATTCCTAGCCTCCTAGCTGACAATTCCTAGCCTCCTAGCTGACAATTCCTAGCTTCCCAGCTGACAATTCCTAGTCTCCTAGCTGAAAATTCCTAGCCTCCTAGCTGACAATTCCTAGCCTCCTAGCTGACAATTCCTAGCCTCCTAGCTGACAAATCCTAGCCTCTTAGCTGACAATTCCTAGCCTCCTAGCTGATGAACATTTACAAGCATCAGCGTACCATTGTATGTTGACATGACAGCCTACGCCGGTCATGAGTGAAAGCTTCCATTGGCCGCTAGAATGCAATTGCATCGACAAGACTCGCATAATGACCTCGTCAAATATGCGACGATGCGTGTTCGTCTCTTCGAAAGAAAAAAATCTTTGGACCAGACATTTGACGTTGAATTGAAGTGAAATTCAAAGTCTTTTTGTAGAATCGACATCAATTGAACGATGATTCAAGGCCATTTTCCGTGTGGGTTTGCACCTGCGATCAAATTCTTTGTTCAGTACATAAACAAATATTATCAACAAAATCAGAACTCAGTCTCAGGCAGATCATTCGAGGAATGCAAAAAATTTTCACATGCATATTAATATGGCTGTTGTCATTTATTTGCAAATTATATTTTTATGCAACCAAGTAAAAACTAGTGAAAAAATCTTAACTAGTCTGCAAAAATTGCCCAATTTTTGAAGGTAACTAGTCTGAACTAATTGTCCAATTTTGTGAGGTAACTAGTCTGCACTAGTACTAACTGCACAATTTTAGGAGGTAACTATTATGCACTAACTGTGCAACTCTTGGCTTCAAATTGAAGGTTTTAGTAGGGATGGAAATTGTGAGGACCGTAACTTTTTAATCAATATTTATTTAACTCTCATAACTTTATTTTGAAATGCAATTGAAAAATTACATGGAAAAAATTGTGCAGTGAGCTCCACAAAAAATTGATTGAGTCTCAAGCATACAGTATCGGACCAAATTTTCGCTTTATATGAAAAACAATTTATTATTGAATTTAGATTATTTGTTTGGAATGATTTTCTGTTAAAAGTGAGCAATATACTTAGCATTTAATGCTCGACAAAACTAAATTAAGCAAAGCGAGTAATTTTCAGGAAATGGAAGGCGAGAATAGTACTCATTTTGGTCTGCCGCACTCATGAACAAATTATTTAAATAAACTTCATATTAACATTTTCTCTGTACAGGACATTTAATTCTTCAATATTGCTTTTCATTAGCACAATATAGGCTGTTTGATTTTGAAAATGGTAGGCCGTCTCTGGTCTGACTTTTATTTCGCAAAAAGCCTACACTCGCAGCCTGGTCGCTATAACGACAAACTTAGGAAACTTCAACTAACTTTGGCCGTGATGAACGTCGCCGACATGCTTGCATTCCGTCTAGAGTGACACTAAAGCTTGCATTCCGTCTAGAGTGACACCAGAAGAGCTTTTATTGTCTTCTGCCCGTGGTTCAGAGTGAGCCTGTAAGGCTGATTTTATGACATTAGAAAACGAGACTACCAGAGTTGATTCGTGGCTTTAGTATAGATTATCGTACTAATATATGACGATTGTGAGTTACTCCCATATAATTTTAAGCAGTTAAGAAATGGTAGAGGTGAGTGTGTACAAGTAAGGCATTGTAGCTTGGCAGTTTTAAGATGGTAGTGGTGATCGCGTGTGTGCAAGTATGGTATATGGTAGCACCATGTAAGGGTAAAGGGCGAATAAGGTGCATTAAAATTAGCCCTGTTACCCTTGCCATCTTTTCACGGAACGCACTGACATAAACTAAATTAGCCTCATAAATCAGAACCTGTATCTTGTGTATTAAGATATCCAGCATCAAATTGCCTTTCTCTGTGATCTTCAGCCGCGTGCAAACTTTGAAAGACGTTATGCATGTGAAATATTGAAGCTCTCGTCGCTTATAATATTTGTGCAGTTTATCCATCGAATTTTTTATATGTATTACTAATTGTTTTATGTCAAAATTGAATTACGACTTGACGCTGACCTGAGTGTACGCTGACCTGAGTGTACGCTGACCTGAGTGTACGCTGACCTGAGTGTACGCTGACCTGACCTCTTGAAGTTATATATATGACAACGCTGGCCGGTATAAGCTTGCAATATCTTATCACGAAGTAAAGACTTACTAAAATGTAACTTTATTTTAATTTTACTAAAACACCCGAGCAGTTTATCAATGCCTTATGATCTCACCTATTTTATTGTAGAACCAATATTTAGAACCAATATATTTATATATAGATACAATTTTATTGTGGAACCAAGAACCAAATTAAATGCATTATAAACCTCTGCCTCGTTATTGAAAAGAACTTATAAACACACATCTGAAGTGCCTTGATCGCTTTTTGAAAAAATGTTACGCTGTCAGTTTAGTCTCCCACAAATAATTATTTAATTGGAGACAGAAGTAACAAATTTCTGTGAAATAAAATTTGATTAAAAAACGGGTTGTTAGCTTTCAACCAATTCGGCTCCTGATCAATAACTAAAAGAAAAAAAATATCTATATGAATTTCGAATTTAAATGAAAAGCTCAAAAATACTCCGAACGAGATACAGGAAAATTATTCATCTGCAACAAGATTGGAGACGCGAGCGTCAACTTTTTTATGCACCATAAAACATTCGTCCCCAACAGAGATAGAGGCGAAAGTCGCTAATGAAGCTGCGAATAAAAAAACGGCAATTGGTACAACAGAAAAAACAAAGATAACACTACAACAGAAAACAAAGAAAGATAGGGCAGCAGAAAGAAGCAACAGAAACAGAGGATAACAGGATAACGGAGGATGGGTTAGTGAGGAACAATAAAAACAAGGGACGCGAGAAAGGCTGTAAAAAGGTTGTACAACACTCAGGAAATTAATGGCTGATATTGTACATATACTGACACACTTTCTGTATGAAGCCCCGACACGCCCTTGTACCGGGCAAAACTGCGTCAAACTTACTCATTATCTCTGGGTGAATAAATTTTACCTATACACAAATAACGTACCAACTATACCGCCACAGCTGCTGCAAGACTCATGTAGTTGTCGGGTGTCGCCGTTTTGTAATATATTTAAATATATTTTTAAAAGATTTCTACATCTTTTCACTTCATCTCGTAGAGTCAATTTACGTAGCCTCACCTCTCAAAACTCAAGCGTTCAGTCCCGGCAGCCCCGGGTGTCATTTGAATAGTAAATAGTGAAGTAAATAAGTGAAAATAGTAAATAGTAATAAGGGAAAATAGTAAACTCAGCCCGTGAATAGTAAACTCACTTCATGATGAACACTTACAGTTAAGTTTATTACTGCTTAGTGTCGAAAATTACACTATGTAAAATATGATAATTTATTGTAATATAATCAACTTAATATTTCATAATATAATTTTAACTATTATAATATAAAAATAATATACATAACATAATGTAATATAATGCAACATAATTCAATATAATACAACCAAATAAGATATGATAATTTCATGATATGTTTATTCATCAACGATATGACAGCGCCCGTCGCAGACTAGTCATTTTAATAAATTCAATTAATTCAAATTTCTCAGGACATGACTTCCCACACAAAACTAGGCCTAAAAATAAGAACCACTGAGAGCTGCACTAAAATTTCATGTTATTATATAAGCAAAATGTTACCTTTTTAACTTGTTGAATAACAAATATAATACATGAGGTAGTTTAGACATCATACAAAAAGAATTTACGAGAAAAAAATGAGCGAAAGGGTTACAAAATGAAAAATATGCTAATTGGAAACAAAAAAAAATGAATGTTCGAATTTAATTTTCATGCGTCAAATGATTGTCTTCGCAGCGTCATCTGCGATTGCCATGCGCGCGCCAGGCTGAAAGAACAAATCAATCAACCTGCGCGTAGCTTCAAGACATCTCCGCATGCCGCCAACCGAGCGATGATTGCAATAGCAATCACCGAGTGATGATTGCAATAGCATTCATCAAGTGATGATTGCAAAAGCAATCATCTTAAAAGATAACCTCATTTCCTCTCACCAATCTCACGACAGATTTCAACAGCACTCAACAGACCACGACAGGCATTATTTTCACCAGCTCCTGAAAGCCAATTCGGGTTTTTTTATTTCTTCTTTCAAGAGCCGAGCAAACTCGACGCGGTCTAATTGCCACGTTGCTGGATATCTTCAACCGCGAGTAATGGAAATCTGGACCATCCAATGGATATTGCTGCTCAATATCCATTCACGCTAAACCTCATACACGTTGACAGTTTCTGACGATACTGACTGACATGACTGACTTGCCGAGGTGTCCTGACAGTTTCTGACGACACTGACTGACATGACTGACTTGCCGAGGTGTCCTGACAGTTTCTGACGACACTGACTGACATGACTGACTTGCCGAGGTGTCCTGACAGTTTCTGACGACACTCAAAAGACTTACAAGGCAAAAATCAGCGCCAGGCAATCCATTTGCAGGATTGGCGTGCAGGAAGCCGGCGACTTTTGGATCGTTTGGGACGCATTATGATGTGATGAATCATAAAACATGTGTAAAATTTGCATAAGAGATGAGGTGCTTCCGTAATACTTGGCAGTTTAATAATATTGAAATGACAAATTCACTGAAGTTTTAATTTCAGGTTTAGAAACAACGATATATCCGTAAAGTTGTGTTTTTATTCGTACTCAGTTTTATACAGCGTATATCAATATATATATCGTTACATTATATATCAATCTTTCTCAGCATTTATCTTTCATAATATTAATAATAAAAGATCCCTGCTATTAAAACGAAAACATTAACATTTATTATCACCTGTAAACATTTGATATGCAACATAACATCTGTCAAAAATATTTTAAATTCGTTAATAACTTTTGTTAACATTTAATATGCAAAATAATCAAGTACAAAACAACCATAGCAAATGTATTGCGCTAAGTTCAACATGGCCAAATTTAACATAAATTTAATTTTAAATTGCTTCCATAAGAACCTGTGTGCGCTCCTGGGAAACACATTAAAGTTAAATCAAGCCAAGCAATTTTACGGGAGCAACATGATAGGTATTTAAAATAACAATATGATAAAAAAATTAACATTACAGAAGTAGGGAACAATTAGAAGTTACGACAGGTGACATACGACAGTTGGCTTACGACAGTTGACTTACGGCAGTTAACTAACGACAGACGAGTTATGTTCGACAATCTAACATGCAAATTATCATAATAATAATCGTAAACCTCCCAACCAACGTAATTATTCTCTTAAGTCTGCTAGCATGCAATAGCATAAATAAACAATTGTAGCTATCCGATAATTAAGTTTCTTCTTCTAGGACGCTAAATTTCTTTAATTTAAATATGAAAAAAAATGAAACCTGTTGTGTAAAGCACCACACAAATCTTTGATGTTGAATTCAGCATTTAATCTTGAAGCGTTGATCAGGAAATAATGATTGAGTGCAGAAAATAAATTCGATATATTGATACAAGTCTGAGCAATGCTGGAAGCAATCACAGAGCATTGATCACATGCTAAGCAATGCTGGGAGCAATCGTAGAGCATTGATCACATGCTAAGCAATGCTGGGAGCAATCGTAGATCATCGACCGCAAACTAGGCAATCCACCAGCCAATCGCTAGCAATCAATCCTGCAATTTCAAAGCTATGCCTCGGGTGATGACTCAAGAGGTCGCTTCATAGTTCGGGCTTCTGAGTTTTGTATTTCGGGGCTTAAGTTCTGATTTTGACAGATGACCTGTCTTACGGTGCACTCGAAAGCTTTATAATTCTGTTGTTCTGTTCTCAAATTTTTGATTCATTGTCATTACAGTTTTGAGTTCACGAGTTTTGTCATTCGGTTTTCAATTTCTCAAGTTCCTTAACTCTGTTCTAAAGTTCCATCCTGTATTTTTAAGCTATGTCCTTTAATTTTTCCAAGTTCTTTTGTTGAAATTTTAAGTTTATCCGTTCGGTTTTTAAGTCCTGTGATTCGGTTTGCAAGTTTTTAAGTTCTCACGTTTTTCTGCTTTGTTCTAAAGCTCTGTCGCGTGTCGTCTAGAGCTCTGTCGTGTCGTCTAAAGCTCTGTCGTGTCGTCTAGAGCTCTGTTGTCGTCTAGAGCTCTGTTGTGTCGTCTAGAGCTCTGTCGTGTCGTCTAGAGCTCTGTTGTGTCGTCTAGAGCTCTGTTGTGTCGTCTAGAGCTCTGTCGTGTCGTCTAGAGC
>NW_025945412.1:11547-14124 GCF_000764305.2 Hyalella azteca
TGGAGAACAGGTTAGTGGAGAACAGGTTAGTGGAGAACAGGTTACTGGAGAACAGGTAAGTGGAGAACAGGTAACTGGAGAACAGGTTACTGAGAACAGGTTAATGGAGAACAGGTTAGAGGAGTACAGATTACTGGAGAAGAGGTTAGTGGGAAACAGGTTAGAGAAGAACAGGTTACTGGAGAACAGGTTACTGGAGAACAGGTTACTTTAGAACAGGTTACTGGAGAACGGTTACTGGAGAACAGGTTACTGGTGAACAGGTTACTGGAGATTAGGTTACTGTAAAACAGGTTATTGGAGACAGGTTACAGGATTACAGGTTACTGGAGAACAGGTTACTGTAGAAAAAGTCACTAGAGAACTGGTTACTGGAGAACAGGTTACTGGATTACAGATTACTGAAGAACAGGTTACTGGAGAACAGGTTACTGGAGAACAGGTTACTGGAGAAATGGTTACTGGAGAATAGGTTACTGGAGAACCGGTTTCCGGAGAAGAGGTTACTGGAGATCAGGTTACTCTAGAACAGGTTAGTGGAGAACAGGTCACTGGAGAACAGGTAAACTGAGAACAGATAACTTGAGAGCTGATTGCTGAAGAACAGGTAACTGGAGAACAGGTTATTGGAGATCAGGTTATTGGAGAACAGGTAACTGGAGAACAGGTTAGTGGAGAACAGGTTACTGGAGAACAGGTTAGTGGAGAACTGGTTAGTGGAGAACAGGTTAGTGGAGAACAGGTTACTGGAGAACAGGTAACTGGAGAACAGGTTAGTTGTGAACAGGTTACTGGAGAACAGGTAACTGGAGAACATGTTACTGGAGAACAGGTTAGTGGAGAAAAGATTAGTGGAGAACAGGTTACTGGAGAACAGGTTACTGGAGAACAAGTTACTAGAGAACAGGTTGTTCCAGAACAGCTCTTTTTTATTAGCCTCAGGTCATGAGACGACGACTTTTCACAACATCTCTCAAATATGAACAAATATTACGCTTGTAACGAACGTTGACTTTTTATTTATATTCATTCTGCCATGTAAAGGCAAAACAAATTTTCTCTAGGGAAGTTTATTACGTCATAATACTGATTTAGAAAGAAATCGAATTGTGAATTTTCCAATTTAAAGTCTGCTGGGAGCTGGAAAGGCAAATTTCTTCAGATATATGAGTAACAGCGAAATTTTGTTTTCTTCTCGCGCATGTAAGTTACTTATATATGCAATTTTCTTGTTCAGGTTCCAGACTATTGCGATCATATTTCTAGCGCTCTGCAGCTGCAGGCGATAACTGTTATGTCTTTTGTTGACTATCATCTTCGCTGCAATAAGTGTTCTGGCTACAGTTATTATGCTGCTGTAGATGCTGACTAAATTGTCTTTTATTGGCTATCACACTGCAATAAGTGTTCTGGGCTACAGTTATTCTGCAGATGCTGACTAAATTGTCTTTTGTTGGCTATCATCTTCACTGCTATAATGTTCTGGGCTGCAAATGCCCTGCAATGTTGATATCAACATTGCAATAAAACAAAGCGCCAGCGCATTAAAATCGAAATGAAGTGCGACGTTGCGCTCAGAATTTTACGTGAGAAACGAAATTGCCTGCACTGACCTTGAAAGTCTTATCACATCAAGCAAGTTGAAGATTTCTCTGACACGAAAATTGTTTCAAACATATTAAATAATTCTGTATTAGTCCTGGAACATATGTCAAGCCTAAGTTATTTGCGTCATATTTTTTCAAGTCTGTTCCAGAAGACTTGAATCCTAGCAAGCAAAGGCTGATGATGGCGGCTCCACTAAATGGGACTGAAAATAACATATAACATTTCATTGTCAATAGATGACTGCTATGAGATAATACAACCTTAAATACGAGTATGTTTATAATGGCACCCCCTACTACCCCTATTTTGAGGGGTCCCCAGTAACGTCATATCTAAGCCAATAACTTTAATCCGAACAACACGGCTTTGCCTCAAAGTCCGACTTGTCCGTGAATTACGAAACAAAGTTATTCGAGGTCTGAACTTTCTCACAAAGTTTGAAGTTATTTACCAACTTCATGGGAATTAACTCCGGCATTTCTGCTTCCTGACAATTCCTAGCCTCCTAGCTGACAATTCCTAGCCTCCTAGAGAGCTCTGTTGTGTCGTCTAGAGCTCTGTTGTGTCGTCTAGAGTTCTGTCGTGTCGTTTAGAGCTCTGTCGTGTCGTCTAGAGCTCTGTCGTGTCATCTAGAGCTCTGTTGTGTGGTCTAGAGCTCTGTCGTGTAGTCTAGAGTTCTGTCGTGTCGTCTAGAGCTCTGTCGTATCATCTAGAGCTCTGTCGTGTCGTCTAGAGCTCTGTCGTGTCGTCTAGAGCTCTGTCAAATCGTCTAGAGCATTGGTTCCCAGAATGGGCGATATCGCCCCCCTAGGGGCGGTGAAAAGATTTTGGGGGGCGGTAAGGAAAAAGAGGGCGTCTGGGGGGCGATAGTGGGGCGGTAGTCCGAAGTCGAAGTCAGAAGTTCGAACGTTTGTTTGACGATTTGTATACAACACGTGCAGCACATGACTCCCAGCGATGGTTTTTTCA
>NW_025945413.1:0-566 GCF_000764305.2 Hyalella azteca
ATGACATATTTGCATTGATTTTTGAAGCAAATGTAACAATCAATGGAAAATGACAGTATTATTTCTGTATTACCGGGAATACAGAAATAATACTTATACGGGATTGCAGAGTTACAGAAAACACATTATTCAAATTCAATTATTCCAATGTCTATTTTGTTCACTCCTGTCACATTTTAATACATAACAATTTTGAATTGATTTTTGAAGCAAATGTAAAAATTGATGGAAAATGACAGTATTATTTCTGTATTAGCGGGAATACAGAAATAATACTTATATGGGATTACAGAAAACACATTATTCAAATTCAATTATGCCAACGTCTATTTTCTTCACTCCTGTCATCTTTTAATACATGACAATTTTGCATTGATTTTGAAGCAAGGGTAAAAATCTATGAAAAGTGACAGTATTATTTCTGTATTACCGGGAATACAGATATAAAACGTATAGGTACGAGAATACAGAATTCCCGTTACTATAGAAATAGTAACGGGAAATCTTTTAATGGCTTCTGTTCTTCACATATTCTTCTATTCATCAGAACCTTGACCTTTGACACA
>NW_025945414.1:0-9498 GCF_000764305.2 Hyalella azteca
GACTAGATCGAATTGCTTCAAACACTAGAAGCTTTGACTAGAATTGCTTCGAATACTAGAAGCATCAACTAGAATTGCTTCAAATACTAGAAGCATTGACTAGAATTGTTTCAAACACTAGAAGCTTCGACTAGAATTGATTTAAACACTAGAAGCTTTGAATAGAATTGCTTTAAACACTAGAAACTTCGACTAGAATTGCTTCAAACACTAGAAGCTTCGACTAGAATTGCTTTAAACACTAAAAGCTTCGACTAGAATTGCTTCAAACACTAGTAGCTTTGAATAGAATACCTTACTACACGAGATGCCTTGCCTAGATTTCCTCCATCCACTAGATGCCTTACACAGAATTCAATAATGCTGTAAAAACGCTTTCCGTTTTTGAGTTTGGGTTGCCGTAAGTCCGCGTTCGGGTTTTAGGATAACCACGGTTTCAACAACAAATTTCCTTTTTATTGAATGAAAAATTGTACCTGTAAGAACAAACATAAATATATCAACCCTATAAACTTCAATGTATGCTTATAATATTCAAATATAACAAATGATCATCAAAACTATAAACAAGTTATAAGAAGGCATAAATCAACGCACCGAAATATTGTGGGTAGACTCCTGCGTTTGGTATTTTTTTCAATCCGAGACGAGACGAGACGAGACAACAGGCTCTGTCCCGGTTCGCAATAAAAACCGGGACAAACTATACAGCTGTATACAGAATACTATACAGCTTTATACTGAACACTATACAGCTGTATGCTGAACACTATACAGCTGTATACTAAAAACTATACAGCTGTATACTGAATACTATACAGCTTTATACTGAAAACTATACAGCTGTATACTGAACACTATACAGCTGTATACTGAACACTATACAGCTGTATACTGAACACTATACAGCTGTGTGCTGATCACCATACAGCTGTGTGCTGAACACTATACAGCTGTGTGCTGATCACTATACAGATGTATGCTGATCACTATACAGCTGTATACTGAACACTATACAGCTGTATACTGAACACTATACAGCTGTATACTGAACACTATGCACATGTCTCTGGAGGCTGCAGTGCAGCGATTGCTATAGCTGCTGTATCCCTGCAGCACTAAATGCAGCTGCAGCAGCAGCTCTAGCAGCACGATTGACAGCGACACTGCCAGAGGGGTCCTGGGAGGGGTTGGAGAGGGGTCCTGGGAGGGGTTGGAGAGGGGTCCTGGGAGGGGTTGGAGAGGGGTCCTGGGAGGGGTTGGAGAGGGGTCCTAGGAGGGTTGGAGAGGGGTCCTTGGAGCTGTTGGACTGGGGTCATTGGAGGGGTTGGAGAGGGTGCTTGGAGGGGTTGGAGAGGGGTCCTATGAGGGGTTGGAGAGGGGTCTTGGAGGGGTTGGAGAGGGGTCCCGGGAGGGGTTGGAGAGAGTTCCTTGCAGGGGTTGGAGAGGGATCCTAGAAGAGGCTGGAGAGAGGTCATTGGAGGGGTTGGAGGTAGGTCTTTGGAGGGGTTGGAGAGGGAGGGATCCTTGGAGGGGCCCAAAGGAGTCATGGAAGGGGTTGGAGAAGGGTCCTAGGAGGGTTGAAGAATGAAGATATGGGTCCTAGGAGGGGTTGAGAGGGGTTAACAGTTCATATTTATTTATGATTTTTTCAGAAATTTCCTTGAGTAAAACATGTAAATGCTGTTACTGATATTAAAGTTATATTATAGGTTAAAATTCAATCACAAAGTTTTCAAAGTGAGTTAATAAAGAAAGTTTTGTTCAAGTGCCGTGCTGGAATGTGTAGGTTACTTATCATAAAATGTAATTAGGGGTTAAATTGTGATAGTTGTGTGGCTTTAATTCAAATAATAGTGAAAATTTATTTGCAGATAACCTATTTCAATGGGAACCATAGTGTTTGACGCAGCATTTGCTGCTTGAGAACAGAAATCGACAAGCAAATCGGGTTTAAAATGAAATGAATGCAATGTCTGAAACGGTTTACCGTAAAAGTAACGAGAAAAAGTCACTCATTAAAAGAAAGTCAGCATTGAAGAAATGCATCTTGAAAACAAATTCCAAATTGTCGCTAAAAAAAAATTCACATGTTAGCGAATATCCTTATGCACACAAATGTTTTAGAAGATTTGTAATTTATATATTTTACCAAGATTGCGACATTAGACCGAATCGAAAATATTTGTAAGCTATAGGCCTATATCGCTCAACCTTTGTTATTTTACTAAAGTTTGTGGTCAGCTTGTACCTAAACATAGATACCTGGAATTTGACAAGTGTTATTCGTCACCTATTGCCTAAATGTGTGGACTAGGAAGAATAATTCGATCAAGATTCGCTAACCTTCCCTGAGGACATTTTAGGTGCAAAAATATTTTACGAGTGAAAAGTTACGAAAATACCAATGTGACAAAAATCCAACACAATGAGATTTAGATAATATAACAATATGATATTCAAATATAAATGTGCAATAGGGTAATCTGTATATGCTCCTAAAAAATGTAAATATTTAATCATTTGGAAAAATGTTATAAATATTAAAAAACGTTTTAATATATAACCGAGTAACTTTTTTAACACAAACCGTACTCTGAATGTAGAAACCGAATAAGTGTAATAAAAAATATGATAACAACATTAGCGCTTACTTAATTCCTAAAGAAAAATACGAAACCAAACTTTAACCGCAACTGAAACAACACTTTTTAAAAATACGAAGTTTTGATGCCGTGTTGTGAACACACGAGCATTTTTCAGAGCATGCGTAATGAGCGCAGCCGTGGACTTAAGGGTTAATCCTACACTAATCCTATACTAATCCTACACTAATCCTGTATTGCTGTGGTGCTCAGTTCTCAGCAATCGTCCGTTTGAAGCCACGCAGAAATGTTTGTCAAGTCTCTTTGTCGGTGCGAATTTTTTTCCGCCTAACAATTCGCAAAATTACGTAAATTTTGTCGAAAAAAATGGACGTGCATTTGCGTTCTTTTGATGATAGGAAAATGCGGGGATAACGTGGGTTGTGATCAGGGATGATAGGATTGTGAGGATTACTTGGGGACGCAGGATGAGGGTAATGACGAGAGTAATCATCGCGTGATGATGATAATGATCGTTAATTAGATAAAGTAGCAATGGCGACATTCAGTTAGGTAGGCGGCGAAGCTAGATTGTTGCTGGCGGAAAAGACGATTAATATCAATGGGTGATAACAATGATAGTGATTGAAATTCATCTGTAGAGGCCTGTATTATTCTACTCAAACATCCCATTGCTGATAGAACCGTTAAGCGTCTGTGAAAATGACATTATACATGTTTATTAGTGATTAGAGTTAACAAAATAGAATAAAAAACGACGGTGCTTTATAACCATTAGCACCACCCGCATCTGCCACAATCGCATCAGCTAAAAGAGCTGTAGCAGCTACATCAGCTAGAACACCTATATCAGCTGTAGTAGCTATATCAGATGTATCATCTTCAGCAACTGCATCAGCTAGAACACCTACATATATCAGCTGCAGCAGCGGCATCAGCAGCTGTAGCAGCTGTAGCATCGTTATCAGCAGCTGTAGCAGCTGTAGCAGCGGCATCAGCAGCTGTAGCAGCTGTAGCAGCAGCTGCAAAACAGAGCTGCAATTCAGCTGCTGCGCAGCTTCACTTTTGCTCATTAGCGAAGTTTGGGAGCGTATCTTTGAGAGGAGCCTAATTAAGAGAACTTCTTCTTTGTTCGAGAGGCATGAGTCCGAACACGACTTTATTAATACGCTGCACCTCACAAATAATACGCGAGGCATGAGTCCGAACACGGCTTTATTAATACGCTGCACCTCACAAATAATACGCGAGGCATGAGTCCGAACACGGCTTTATTAATACGCTGCACCTCACAAATAATACGCGAGGCATGAGGCTGAACACGGCTTTCTTAATACGCTGCACCTCACAAATAATACGCGAGGCATGAGGCTGGACACGGCTTTATTAATACGCTGCACCTCACAAATATTGCGCATTATGTCGCTATTTTGCAATAAGCTCGTTTTTCCCGCCTGCTAGAATATTTCACAAAATTCAACACATCAACATCTCATTTAAAGTCTTTTTCAAGCCTGCATTTCATATATTTTTATTTTCCTAGAAATTTCTTCATCCGCCTTCCCGTTCCCTCACCCTTACCCTCACTCCCATTTCCCCTTCTTCACCCAACCATCCCCTCCCCCTCTCCCCCAGGGGATGTTATTGTAGCTTATACAGGCCGGGATGGGCATCTCTTGTAGGTGTCGCTCTAGCCATTTACTGACCACTCCCTTCCCCTCCCTGCCCCTCCCTGCCCCTCCCTTCCCCTCCCTGCCCCTCCCTGCCCCTCCCTTCCCCTCCCCCCCCCCCCCTGCCCCTCCCTGCTACTTCTTATCACTTATTCCCTCTCCTACCCCTCTTTGACACTCCCACATTTTCTTTGCCACTCAGTGCCCTTTTCTGAATTAGCCTCTAATCTCCACAGCCTCTAAATCTCGAGGGCAATTAAAAAGAAATAATCATCCACTCTCACACCGCCTCTCACTGCCTGCCATCCACTCTCACACCGCCTCTCACTGCCTGCCATCCACTCTCACACCACCTCTCACTGCCTGCCATCCACTCTCACGCCACCTCTCACTGCCTGCCATCCACTCTCACACCACCTCTCACTGCCTGCCATCCACTACTGATCTTGCCGCTCTATATCACTTCTTCACATGCCACTTCACACCTTAATGCAAGGGAGACTACATCGAAATCTTATAGGTTTACAATGTCCATATGCAGTATGTTAATATGTACGTGTTTCAATATACATTCAATTATTAAATAATTAATTTAATGGAATTTTATAATTGATTGGATATTTTGAACAATTTTGTATTGATGAATAATTTATCGGAGTCCAAAATTGCTAGTGGTCGAGAAAAAAGCGTTTTATTTTCGAGGAAAAACATGCAGCAAATTTTGTAACTTCTATCAGAGATAACCGGTTAGAAAAAAAAATGCAAAAATAACATAAATCACATTATAACCGCAAAGAATGCATGAGTAAATAATCCGTCATTTCGTAAACCAGAAATCATGAAAAAGTGCCCAATGATAATGCATCATACAAAAAAGATTCAGAAACATTCAGTTGCACAGCAAATGTAGTAAGAAATCGCGAGTTTAAAGCCCACAAACTGTATCAAGAAACTATTCATGAACTGACAATTGCATGGCAAACGTAATAAGAAATCGCGAGTTTAAAGTTCATAAACTGAACCTAAATCTTCTTATATCTCCATCACATACGCACAATCCTGAGCGGCGGCCAATATTTCAATGGACTTTAGAGGGGAGACCAATTCATTGCTGGGACCGCGCGTGAAAGGAAAGCGATATCGGAGCGCGTCCCGACGCACGCATTTTGAACGCATTTGTCCTGGACGAACGGGGCAATATTTTGCTGGATTTCCAGTGCGTGCAATAAAATTGGCGACTCAAATAAAGCATCTTCCTTAAAAGGCAAGAAGCTTGGAATTGTGTGCCGATACTTGGCCATTACTGGCATATCGAGGCGGCGCCTTAGGGCCGCCTGCTGCGGGCGTGTAGCTCGCTAATGGGCGAGCTGGGACCTGCAACACATATTACCATTATTATGTGTACTGCTATTTATAATGGCCAGAAGCTCTGACTAATGGGAAGGCTGTATTTGCTGCATCTTGTCCCATTATTATATATAATGTCATTTATTATAGTCCAAACCCTGACTAATGGACAAGCTGTATTTATGCTCCCATTACTATGTAAAGAACCACTTATAAGGACAGAGGACGGCTAATAGAGGTTAGACCTAGTCTGTACAATACCATTATTATATTTATTTTAATTTCTAATGTTTATAGGCTTGGCTAATCCATTAGCATCTTTACATGGCAGGTATTTAGTTGCAGGGAAAATATCGAGAATATAAGATCACCTAATTTGAACTACACAACTTCCGATTATTCATTCTTTTTAGTATATTTCAAATATCTGACGTGATATCAGAATTCTAAATAATTGGCAACTATTCACTATTTTACTCTTTTCTTGATAATTATTTCGTTCAATGTACAATTGATAGTTTAATTGAGTACACTGCAGTCTGGCCTAGCGATGTCCGGGCTGAGTGATTGAGTGAGTCGGTGAGACATCAGTCATTTGTGAGGTTTTCACACAAGCGACAGGGATTTAATTAAAGAAATAATCTAAGAAGCTTTTATTTTAATTCATCAAACAAAATTTTGAGTGACTTTGAATGATTCATCTTCATAGTAAAGGCGAAAATATTCAGTCAATGAGAACCGAATCCAGAAGTGCAATCTTCAGTATATGGGAACGTGAAGGTGAAGATGGCTGGTTGGTCACTCGGATTGAAAGAAAGTAGTGACGAATGCGTGACGTACAAATAAATTAAGGCCAGCCACTCTCGGGATCGGATTAAGGTATACTGTAAAGAAATGAACTCATATTATAAATCTTGCGAAAGTTTTAACAAAGTATAGTTTAAATAAATGATCAAAATTTCACTTTTGCACTGAAAACACTACGAACCTGAGGTTTAAATGCCCAGTGTGGTAATCACTTTATGAAGTAATAATAATAGAAGGAAAATAGTGGAAATCAGTTTAAGGGGTGGGAAGTTGGATGAGAAAAACAGCTAGAACAGTAGAAGGTTTTGATGCTTGAGGAATTTGAGATAAAGACTTAAGACTAAGATTTAAACAGTGATCTTTGCACGTGACGTCATCAAGAAACGCCCTTCTTGAGCAAAAACTACTAAAAATTCGAATAGCTTGATTTGATTTATAATAAATCATGGGTAAATTTACAACATGAAAGTTGAATTTGAATTAACTTGAATAGTAACACTTAAACTAAGTCCAACTTCCCAACAGATTGAATCAATGAATTTAATAGAGCAAAAAAAAAATAAATAAACAAAACGAAATTCAAACGACATTCACACAAACCAAGGGGCAGAGAAACAGGTTCAAAGCAAGATGATAGAAATACTTGAACGTTGATGCTGGTAAGTTGATAATCGGTTGAATGGCTGATAAACTGGCAATCGGCACTGATAACTTCAGAAATGCTAATCTTATGAATCTAGATTAGAATATCGAGGTTTGAACACAGATTTGGTCACTGGCGGCACGTATAATGTGAGACAATCGATAACTGATGCTGATGAGGACTCTTGAGATCCGCGGCCAAACCCCTGATTTAGACTACTGGTAATACTTATTCTTCGGCTAAAGTTAGAGAATCGGATTCTAGAAGCAAGATAATTCGGTTTATAATAGATCTCATAAACAAACCCTAGCATATATACTAATTAACGGTGGGAAATGAGGAATTTCTCACAATGCGACAAATAACCTGCTAATTTCCTTCTAATTTAAGCGATACATGCATTCCACAGACAGTAATTTGTAAAAGGTTGTCATTAGTTGAAATATCAAAACTATATCGTAATTTAGTGCTAAGTATTTTACGTTTATTCGTATATTTTGGGTGCTAAACTGTTTTGCTCAATTGATGCGCTCCGTAGCAACAGAACTGGGCGAGCATTTTAACGCTATGCTAGCCTTATTTCAAAGGTTTGTATATTTACCTTATCCTATATTTTCTTGTACTGATTATAATTAAAAAATATCATCAGACCTTGACTTATGATCCTCTCCTTGACACGTCACTTCAACATGATAACATCATCACATGGGGGATCTTTTGTTAAACAATCAAGAATTCTTTGAATATTGCCGTTCGAATACTTGAAACCATATTGCATCAGAGTGACTTGTCATTTTACTTAAANTCCCATACAATAACCAGTCCCACACACTCAAAAGAATAAATAGTTATTTTTGTCCAAATAGCGATGCACTTTCTCGCCTTCAGAGAGCAGCCGTAGCACTGATATGCCCTTTTGTAGACAAATTTGGGTCAGGATGGGGGCAAAAGTGCTTCATAATTTGGACAAAGTTCCAACAATTTTTGAAAATGCAGCTGCAGGGACAGAAAAGCATCCATATTCTTATGCGATTATGCGGCACAAAAAATAATGTTCTTCCTATAGAAAAACTTTCAAAAGTTTTGCAGCACCAAACAAGAGTTTTGATGGTGCGCGTATGGTGCTCCTTGGGCGCGAAATTGAAGACTTCACAGAGAGAAATAAGTTAGTTGTGTACAAATAGAGATGTACTTATCGCTCTTGTATGTGTCATTCTGACTGAATTCAGCTCGGTGAAAAATTCGGCTCTGTGCTACGTTTACTTTATGCCCACACTGTAGGTAAGGAAGTATGTACTGTTTGGAACATTTAACACATTCAATTTTTTTAGTATTGCAGCGATGTGAATTTTCGGCAGAGCATGCTGCTAAAGATGCCACCACAACTTTGAATGAATTTTGAGAACTGAAAGACATAAGACGTCACAATCCACAGTCAAGCTGTGGACTTTTACATCACAAGGAATTTAAAAGCAAAGAAAACACCAAGCGAATTCACCATATCGATATTGAAGACGTTTCGGAGTCCAGATCCACCATCACTTCGAAAAATTAAAACTAACAAAAATTAAACTAACTTTTTTTTTTCAATATCGATATTGTGAATTTGCTTGGTGTTTTCTTTGCTTTTAAATTCCTTGTGAACTTGCGATATAAGCAGACTGATAATATAAGTACTGTTACATCAAATTATTCCTAAAGTTTGTAAGCCCTCGTTAACGTACCAGAATTGTGCACACAGCCGTCTAAAATAGACGCAATTGTTCTTAATTATACCAGATGCGAGCCAATATTGGTGTATGGGCTCGCAAAATATCGTTACGGTGCCGATGTAAGGGAAGTTTCTCCTTCCAGAACTAATTCATGTAGAGCAAGGGAAGAGAGAGGGAAAAACTGGCTCCCCTCTCGCTCAAGTTTTAATTAGGCTTACACTCGGCAGGCCTACGGTGTGAGATGTAGCTTTAGGCCGCGTTTTTTTGAACATAGAATATTGTTTCTTGTTAGTTTTATGATACACAAATGAAATTGAACATAATTTATTTTACATCATCAGGAAACGCCTTCAAAATGGAATTTTTTAATAAAGGTTGTTTTTGGTATAAGAGTGTATAAAAACATGGTATTTTTAACACGTGTGTTTCTATCGGATAATATTAGTTTTCATGTTAAAATTTAAATGATGACAGATGCTTGATATTACTGTGTGATATTGATGAACACTATACAGCTGTGTGCTGAACACCATACAGCTGTATACTGAACAGTGTACAGCTGTATGTGAACACTATGCAGCTGTATACTGAACACTATACAGCTGTGTACTGAACACTATACAGCTGTATACTGAACACTATACAGCTGTATACTGAACACTATACAGCTGTGTGCTGAACACCATACAGCTGTATACTGAACAGTGTACAGC
>NW_025945414.1:10295-17426 GCF_000764305.2 Hyalella azteca
CTAATGAGCCCAGCATGTATGACTAATGAGCCCAGCATGTATGACTAATGAGCCCAGCATGTATGACTAATGAGCCCAGCATGTATGTCTAATGAGCCCAGCATGTATGTCTAAAGAGCCCTGCATGTATGTCTAATGAGCCCAGCATGTATGACTAATGAGCTCAGCATGTATGACTAATGAGCCCAGCATGTATTACTAATGAGCCCAGCATGTACGACTAATGAGCCCAGCACGTATGACTAATGAGCCCACCATGTATGACTAATGAGCCCAGCATGTATGTCTAATGAGCCCAGCATGTATGACTAATGAGCGCAGCATTTATGACTAATGAGCCCAGCATGAATGTCCAATGAGCCCAGCATGTATGACTAATGAGCGCAGCATGTATGACTAATGAGCCCAGCATGTATGTCCAATGAGCCCAGCATATATGTCTAATGAGCGCAGCATGTATGTTCAATGAGCCCAGCATGTATGTCTAATGAGCCCAGCATGTATGACTAATGAGAGCAGCATGTATGACCAATGAGCGCAGCATGTATGATTAATGAGCGCAGCATGTATGACCAATGAGCCCAGTATGTATGACTAATGAGCCCAGCATGTATGACCAATGAGCCCAGCATGTATGATTAATGAGCCCAGCATGTATGACTAATGAGCCCAGCATGTATGACTAATGAGCCCAGCATGTATGACTAATGAGCCCAGCATGTATGAGTATGACTAATGAGCCCAGCGCATGTATGACTAATGAGCTCAGTGTATGACTAATGAGCCCAGCATGTATGACTAATGAGCCCAGCATGCATGACTAATGAGCCCAGCATGTATGTCTAATGAGAACAGCATGTCTATCTAATGAGCCCAACATGTATGTCTAATTAGCCCAGCATGTATGCCTAATGAGCCCAGCATGCATGACTAATGAGCCCAGCATGGATGTCTAATGAGACCAGCATGTATGTCTAATGAGCCCAGCATGTATGTCTAATGAGAACAGCATGTCCATCTAATGAGCCCAACATGTACGTCTAATTAGCCCAACATGTATGACCAATGAGCCCAGCATGTATTCTAATGAGAACAGCATTTTCATCTAATGAGCCCAGCATGTATGTCTAATTAGCCCAGCATGTATGACTAATGAGCCCAGCATGTATGTCTAATGAGAACAGCATGTTCTAATGAGACCAGCATGTATGTCTAATGAGCCCAGCATGTATGTCTAATGAGAACAGCATGTCCATCTAATGAGCCCAACATGTATGTCTAATTAGCCGAGCATGTATGCCCAATGAGCCCAGCATATATTCTAATGAGAACAGCATTTTCATCTAATGAGCCCAGCATGTATGTCCAATGAACCCAGCATGTATGACTAATGAGCCCAGCATGTATGTCTAATGAGCGCAGCATGCATATCTAATGAGCCCAGCATGCATGTCTAATGAGCCCAGCATGCATGTCTAATGAGCCCAGCATGCATGTCTAATGAGCCCAGCATGCATGTCTGATGAGCCCAGCATGCATGTCTAATGAGCCCGGCATGCATATCTAATGAGCCCAGCATGCATGTCTAATGAGCCCATGCATTACTGTTTTCGACGTCATACTAATTATACTCGCGGAAGTAAATAACGACAATCAATATACATTACAAATCTCTCGTGTGGGTGATATGGACCACCATCAGACCTGAGTCTCATGTGGGGGACAAATAAGACCATCGGTTGAATAAATAAAATTTTTATACACGATGGAATAATTTTTGTCTTATTATCGTATTCAATATTTTCACGTTACCTCGATTCTACAATCAGAATAGAGATTTTGCTGAAATTACATATCGCGTGATCATAAGCTTGCCTTTATTCATTAAACAGTGAAAAAAATAACAGCATGTTATATTATTTAATATTTAACATTATTTATATATTTATTTTTTAAAAAAATAACAGCATATTATTATTATTATTTCACTAGTCATCATTTTAGTTGCGTTATATTCCCGTTGAAGTGATCACTCTCATCATAGTACTGACTAACAACCTTGAAAGCCTTGACTTAAATGAAGCCTTGTTACGTGGAGGCCATGATATGAAGTTTGGCCAACGTGGTTTCCATTGACTGTAATGTGCTGTCTATTGTCTCTTAATGTGGTGTCCATTGACTCTAATGTGGTGTGGTCCAACGTCAGATTGCAGTTAAAAGACATAATATTACAGCCAATGGACACCACATTACAGTCAATGGATAGCACATTACAGTCAATGGACACAACATTACAGTCAATGGACACCACATTACAGTCAATGGACACCACATAATAGTCAATGGACACAACATTACAGTCAATGGACACCACATTACAGTCAATGGACACCACATTACAGTGTACGGATATTACAGTTTATAGTGTAAACATTACAGTCCATTAATACCACATTACAGTCAATGAACACCATACTGCAATCAATATACACCATACCACAATCAATGGACACCATACTGCAATCAATGGACACCAAACTACAATCAATGGACAGCCTCTAAAGGAGCCTGCCATTAGCTCGTTAATCTCGCGCGAGGTGACCTCAACTGCCAAGCCTTCGCTGTTCACTTTTTCCTTCGTTTAAATGGAGATGAGGGAACAGAGTGAACTTGTGTCACTTGTCCTGAAATAAGCGTCACATGCCACGCCACATGCCACGTCACATGCCACGTCATATGCCACGTCACATGCCACGTCACATGGCACATCACATGCCACGTCACATGCCACGCCACATGCCACACCACATGGCACATCACATGCCACGTCACATGCCATTGTCAAAGCTACGCCAAATGCCTCCTTACTTGCCATGAATCGTGGCCTTCTTTTCCGGTCGTTCACTCAGTCGTCGAGGCTGGTATTATTCTAGTAGTTCGTCATAATTACTTAACCCTCATCAGTAAGATACGCTGTAATAATTAATTAAGGACATTATGAAGTGGTGTATATTACTGAAAATAGCGTAATATAACAATAAACAATTATCATTAGTATTTCCGGTAGCAATTAGGGTATCTGAAGAAAGCAATAATTATAGGTATACACTGCAAGAAAAATCTCAGTTAAACGGTCACACCGTCGTTCTAGTGGCCGGTCGACACGTGAAAAGAAAACACCGTATTACCCTTTTTATTCGAATTAAACAATAGGAAACCGTACAACATCTGAAAAAACGGATAAATGGTTTAATTTCACGTGGCAGCCGGTCACTAGAACGACGGTGTGACCGGTTTTTACCGTTTTTTCGAACAGTGTAATTTAGTTGAATTAGGTTGCAAAGATTAGTTCAAAGTAGTTTTGATTAGGTGTTAATTAATGTAAAAAATCGAGCTTTTCGACAATGTGCTGCAAGGAAGTATCACGGAGTATCACGCAGTTCGACAGGTGCAGCAGCTGTAAGAAGTATCACAGAGTATCACGCAGTTCGACAGGTGCATGAGCCCAGCATGCATATCTAATGAGCCCGGCATGCATATCTAATGAGCCCAGCATGCATGTCTAATGAGCCCATGCATTACTGTTTTCGACGTCATACTAATTATATGCGCGGAAGTAAATAACGACAATCAATATACATTACAAATCTCTCGTGTGGGTGATATGGACCACCATCAGACCTGAGTCTCATGTGGGGGACAAATAAGACCATCGGTTGAATAAATAAAATTTTTATACACGATGGAATAATTTTTGTCTTATTATCGTATTCAATATTTTCACGTTACCTCGATTCTACAATCAGAATAGAGATTTTGCTGAAATTACATATCGCGTGATCATAAGCTTGCCTTTATTCATTAAACAGTGAAAAAAATAACAGCATGTTATATTATTTAATATTTAACATTATTTATATATTTATTTTTTAAAAAAATAACAGCATATTATTATTATTATTTCACTAGTCATCATTTTAGTTGCGTTATATTCCCGTTGAAGTGATCACTCTCATCATAGTACTGACTAACAACCTTGAAAGCCTTGACTTAAATGAAGCCTTGTTACGTGGAGGCCATGATATGAAGTTTGGCCAACGTGGTTTCCATTGACTGTAATGTGCTGTCTATTGTCTCTTAATGTGGTGTCCATTGACTCTAATGTGGTGTGGTCCAACGTCAGATTGCAGTTAAAAGACATAATATTACAGCCAATGGACACCACATTACAGTCAATGGATAGCACATTACAGTCAATGGACACAACATTACAGTCAATGGACACCACATTACAGTCAATGGACACCACATAATAGTCAATGGACACAACATTACAGTCAATGGACACCACATTACAGTCAATGGACACCACATTACAGTGTACGGATATTACAGTTTATAGTGTAAACATTACAGTCCATTAATACCACATTACAGTCAATGAACACCATACTGCAATCAATATACACCATACCACAATCAATGGACACCATACTGCAATCAATGGACACCAAACTACAATCAATGGACAGCCTCTAAAGGAGCCTGCCATTAGCTCGTTAATCTCGCGCGAGGTGACCTCAACTGCCAAGCCTTCGCTGTTCACTTTTTCCTTCGTTTAAATGGAGATGAGGGAACAGAGTGAACTTGTGTCACTTGTCCTGAAATAAGCGTCACATGCCACGCCACATGCCNAATCAAGTGACACCATACTACAATCAATGGACACCATACTACAATCAATGGACACCATACTACAATCAATGGACACCATACTACAATCAATGGACACCATACTACAATCAATGGACACCTTACTACAATCAATGGACACCATACTACAATCAATGGACACCATACTACAATCAATGGACACCTTACTACAATCAATGGACACCATACTACAGTGAGGTGACCTCAACTGCCAAGCCGTCGCTTTTTACATTCGCCTTTGAACAGAGATGAGGGAACATTGTGAATTTGAGTCACTTGTCCTCAAAAAAGCGTCAATATCATGCCACATGCCACGCTACAGTCCACGCCACATGCCACGTCACATGCCATCGTAATGCCACGCCACATGCCTTGTCACATGCTACGCCACATGCCATCGTCAAAGCTACGCCACATGCCACTTGCCATGAATAATGGCCATCTTTTCCGGTCGTTCACCCAGTCGTTGGTGCTGGCATTATTCTAATAGTTCCTGTTGGTTATAACTAATTAACGCTTATCAGTAAGTAACCCTTATAAGCAACCATTATTAGTATTTCCGGGAGCAATTAGGGTATCCGAAAAAGCAATAATTAGGTAATTTAGGTGGAATAGGTTGTAATGGTTATGCTAGTCAGTTTTGGTGAGCTACTGATTAATATAAATCATCAAGCTGTTCGACAGGTGCAGCAGCTGTAAGAAGTATCACAGCGTATCACGCAGTTCGACAGGTGCAGCAGCTGTAAGAAGTATCACAGCGTATCACGCAGTTCGACAGGTGCTGCAGCTGTAAGAAATATCACAGCGTATCACGCTGTTCGACAGGTGCAGCAGCTGTATGAGAAGTATCACAGAGTATCACGCAGTTCGACAGGTGCAGCAGCTGTAAGAAATATCACAGAGTATCACGCAGTTCGACAGGTGCTGCAGCTGTAAGAAATATCACAGAGTATCACGCAGTTCGACAGGTGCTGCAGCTGTAAGAAGTATCACAGAGTATCACGCAGTTCGACAGGTGCAGCAGCTGTAAGAAAAAAACTGGCTCCCCTCTCGCTCAAGTTTTAATTAGGCTTACACTCGGCAGGCCTACGGTGTGAGATGTAGCTTTAGGCCGCGGGTTTTTGAACATAGAACATTGTTTCTTGTTAGTTTCATGACACACAATTGAAATTGAACATAATTTATTTTACATCATCAGAAAATATACCTAACATTTTTAAACAAAGGTTGTTTTTGGTATAGGCGTGTATAAACAGATTTTATTTTTCATACAGGCGTTTCTACCGGGCAGCTGCATACGATTTTGTACAGCTGTGTGCAGAACACTATACAGCTGTATACTGAACACTATACAGCTGTGTGCTGAACACTATACAGCTGTGTGCTGAAAACTATACAGCTGTGTGCTGAAAACTATACAGCTGTGTGCTGAACGCTATATAGCTGTGTGCTGGACACTATACAGCTGTGTTCTAAATACTATACAGATGTGTGCTGAACACTATACAGCTGTTTGCTGAACACTATACAGCTGTGTGATAAACACTATATAGCTGTATACTGAACACTATACAGCTGTGTGTTGTGTAAGGAATTTATACAAACATAACTGCTAACAATTTTATTGAGACTCCAAAGGATAAGCTTCGGATCCAGAGAAGTAGAAAACCGGAACTGCAGTGGATGCAGTTGAGGAAACTGAAATTAGAAAAAGAAACCTTACTTAATGAATGCCAAAGCTAGAGAATCGATTTGATCAATTATGCTCAGAAATTCCAATTCAGCGGTACAAAACTTGACAGTGAACGCATATTCCCAATCTAACCTCAAATGAAATAACGCGTACAGCACAAATAATGTCGCGCTGGCTGCACTGGATGCGTGAAGCACACGGCAAAGAGATGCGACGTACGAGAATACACCGGAGGAGGAGGTTATACTGTAAATTGACAGTTACAAACCAAGATTAGATTTATCAGCAAGTGCTATTATATCGTATGCAATTTATCATTATGAGGATCAAGATATATTGAGCAATTTATGCGAAATTAAGTTTAAATATTTCGAGACTAACCTTCTAATTTATTACCGCTGGGGTAAATTTAGAAGTGGCTTGAAAGCCGTTTAGAGGTAGGTGTTTTGAAAGTGCAATTGAGTGCCAAGGTTAGTAAATTAATAAATGACTGGTCGACCCAACGTGACTCGGTTAATAAGGTTAAAGCGCCACAGGGTGTAAAGTTAATAGGCTCGAAAGCCGGCAATACTGCCAAGTTTAATTAATGCGTCAGGGACGTCTTAATGTTGGGTCAAACCAAATAGTAACGTGGCATGCATTAATCATGATAAAGGGCCCATAGCATGCATTAAATCAAAAGATGATAGGAAGTGAAATTGCACTCTGGTCACTGCGGGCAATAC
>NW_025945415.1:0-461 GCF_000764305.2 Hyalella azteca
CTACTCGGGAGGCGGGGATGGGGCGAGTCTGCTCGGGAGGCGGGGCAGGGGCGTGTCTGCTCGGGAGGCGGGGCAGGGGCGTGTCTAATCGGGAGGCGGGGCATGGGCGTGTCTACTCAGTAGGCGAGGCAGGGGCGTGTCTGCTCGGGAGGCGGGACATGGGTGTGGCTACTTGGTAGGCGGGACAGGCGCGTGTCTACTCAGTAGGCGGGTCAGAGGCGTGTCTGCTCGGGAGGCGGGGCAGGAGCGTGTCTACTTGGGAGGCGGGGCAGGGGCGTTTCTGCTCGGGAGGCGAGACAGGAGCGTGTGCGCTCGTGAGGCGTGGCAGGGACGTATCTGCTCGGGAGGCGGGCAGGGGCGTGTCTACTCGGGAGGCGGGGCAGGGGCGTGTCTACTCGGGAGGCGGAGCAGGGACGTGTCTGCTCGGGAAGCGTGGCAGGGACGTATCTGCTCGGGAGGCG
>NW_025945416.1:0-3883 GCF_000764305.2 Hyalella azteca
CTCAAAACAATTTCACTTCACTCAAAACACTTTGAGTACTTCACTCAAAACAAATTCACTTCACTCAAAACACTTTGAGTACTTCACTCAAAACACTTTCAGTTCTTCACTCAAAACACTTTGAGTACTTCACTCAAAACAATTTCACTTCACTCAAAACAATTTGAGTAGCTCGTCTTGGAGTTTTCGAAGTGAAGTTTCAAGTTAGCCTCCAACAACTTCCCCATTTAATGTATGTATCGAATATTAATTTCTAGAAAATATTAGCAGCGAAGTACGCGAGACCTGCGACTGTAATAATCTGAAGTTATTCTCTGGGAAAATTTTCCTGCTTACTCTTAAAAAATAATATGGTTATTATAGGCCAACAGAATTATCAGTCAGTCGCATTGGCATCTGAAATTTATCTTGAAATATAGCAGATTAAAATGAATCATATATAATATCAGGCAATACTATGGGGAGAGGCAATACTTCTTTTAAATTACCAGATGAATTCGTAACACGTAACACGTTTAACACTCTTACTTCAGCGCTGCCTGCGATACTTCACTTCGTTTTACTGCCGGTGCTCTACTGAATGTGGATTGAGACCTTCTGCCCAAACTTCCAGATTATGCCAACATAATTTAAACAATAAAATTTAGAGCATAATAACTTGAAGCGACATGAGTTCCAACAATAAAATTGACTTCAAATACCAACGTCACTATGAAACATAAATGCAAAAATATACCCTAAGTATATCTAAAAATTGGAGGCGTTGAATAATATCAAATTTTAGATTTGAACTAGAATAAATTGATATTAGCTAAGAGAGGTAATCTGGTAGTTTCCTCAATTTCTTTGTCGACTCAGGAGTTCGGGAGCACACACTCACAGCTTATAACGCGCTGGCGACGAGTGATTAGGGTACTGACACAAAGTTCTAACGTCAGACATTGACGTATTTTTAGCATCAAATTAATTGAATGGAATAGTGAGTAGGGACTAAATCCTAAGACAGGAGCCGGTCATTTGTGTAGATCAGTGGCAGCCAGGATGATTTTATTTTGGCTAGCATATCAAATGGTACGCAGGAAAACGATGAGAGTGATGCACATAGGTTATTGCCTGTGCAGTGAAATAAACAGATGCGAAAATTACTTAGTGTGATATTTCATATCCACATGTCACGTAGGTGTCAAACTGATTTCTTCACAGACATGTTTTACAAGATTTCATAAAAAAATTTCTCAATCCATAACATTTAATCATTTTTTAGTTGCTTCTCAAAGCAGCAAAATAATCCAATGTATAGACAAATCTTCAGTCAATTTGCATAGACCAATAGATTAAGGGAAGATCAGGCTGTATTTCAATGAAGGCCTCGAGAGAATATCGTCTCGAGACTCGCATTCAAACACGCGAGCTGCCTGGTCCCGGCGCGCGATGCGGCTCGCTCTCCTCCAGCCACGGGCGGTAAGAGGATTAGACTCNGATGAAGCAGTTGTTTGTTGCTGCTGTCTCTTATACACATCTAGATGTGTATAAGAGACATCTCTAGGGCAGTTCAGGTTAAGAAGCAATAATTGCTGATGTGGCCTTTAAAATGCCGAACCACACTCAGAATTTTATGTACGGCCCGAGGACGTCACCAGCCTTTAAGGTTAGTGGGAGCTAAACCCGTAAATTTTGAGGGCAGGGGAGGGGCAAAGCCCCATGTAAATCATGATCATATTCAAGTTAACACGACCTGATAGTATGATTATTTATTCAATAGTGGAAAAAAATTCTCATTTCTTATTTATAAAATAAGAAATATATTCTTATTTATAAAATTTCTTATTTATAAAATTTATTTATTAATGAATAAAATAATTGTAGTAAAAATCCAATATTTTTTAGGGCGCTTATTAGTATTTTAGAGGGATTGAAACCCTCATAAAATAGGCCTATTGACGCCACAGGTGCAGTCACTTCGACGAGCGCTAGTGCCAGTATAGTCTCCGCGCTCATATATATAAGCACCATGTAGCGATGAAAATATTTTAAACTTTTTGTTCGTAAATGAACCTTCAATTGGAGTAAATGCATTAGTAATGCCGCACTAAACNGCACTAGTAGAACAGTGGCAAACGTTCACATTGATGCGAACAAATCGTGAGCTGACACTAGAGCAAGTGTACCGTCCCGCTACACGAGTGTGAGCAGGTAGCTAGCAAACGCTAATTGAAGTGTAGCGCAGGTCTGATGCAGTGCACACCTGCTCACTACCAAACTGCGCATAGCAGGTTCTCCATTATCAAGGCACCTGCACCGCAACACACTTAGGATCAATAGCTGCACACGCCGACGCAGTCTTCTTGCCGTAGTTGTGCTTAAAAGTACTAGGCCTGTCTCTTATACACATCTAGATGTGTATAAGAGACAGGGTGTGTAGACAGCGAACAAGCAGTGCATGATTCTAATAGAAGCAAGCGCAGTCTGGGAAAAACTATTTTATTATTAAAGTGGAACATCAGAGGGAATGGTTCAGAATGTCGTCTTATCCCAAATATGACGTCGGACAGAAGACAGACGTAGGACAGAAAAGCGGCTACTGCGGAAGTTGCAGTCTTTGGGAATTGACAGCAATGTACTCGAATGGATCAGAGATTTTCTAGTAGGGAGACGACAACGTGTCAGTGTTAATGGGTCCGTATCAGACTGGGCTTCAGCGCGCAGCGGCGTGCCACAAGGAAGCGTCCTTGGGCCTGTTTTATTCGTTGCGTTTATAAACGATCTGCCAGAAGCTGTGTCTAGCGTGTGCTCGATGTATGCTGACGACACAAAAATATATAATACAGTGAAGAATACGTCGCAAAAAGTACAGTTACAAGGCGATCTTGACAGGCTGGTTGACTAGGCTGATAAGTGGCAGCTGAGTTTTAACGCTGACTAATGCAAAGTAATCCACCTTGGCAAGAATAATGAACAGCAAGATTACAGTATGAGAAGACACGGTTGCAACGACAGAGTGAAGATGTCGAAGTAAACAATGGAAAAAGATTTAGGAGTTAATATTGACAATGAGTTGAAATTTTCTAAGCATATTGAAGGTCAAGTTAATAAAGCCAATAAACGACTTGGTCTGATCAGACGATTTTTCAAGTTCCTGGATGCAGAAGCGATGAAGCAGTTGTTTGTTGCTGTCACCGAAACTTGAAAAGAACAAAAATTTAATAGAGAGTGATCAAAGATGTTAAACAAGGATAATTTCGGGCTTGAAAGGCAAGTCCTATAAGAGGAAAGATTAAAGATTATCGTTGGCGCTCCGAGTATGAACGCCTTCAAGAACAGACTAGACGAAGCTATGCAGGAACATATGTTCAGTCTTAAAATGCCAAGCAAATTACGGACCAGGCAATAAGTCCAGCAGCTATCTCAATCAATCGTCAGTTATGGAAAGATCGGGTTCCATTGTGAATTAAGTCACGAAAAATTCAAGAGTCGGTAATAGGCCATGGGCCTATTTCTTCAGTGCCGACACTTCTATTCTATTCTATTCTATACTCGCATGTTGACGGTTCATAAGATAGAGAAAAACACAATCGACTCTAAATTTTGTTCACATCGTAGCAACCTGTTAAAGGGAAAGCCAATGACGAGAGAGACGTCAGCGGAAACTGGGGAGCGGAATATGGTTGGAATGTGGCATTTTGAACGACGAATGTTATCTCAAGTTGGATGATTAAACAAGTAGTTTTATTTGTACAGACAAAGTCGGGACAGATGTCCCAAGGAATGGATACATTGCATAAGCGTCGAGAAACATTGCTATGAAAGAGAAGCGTCGAGAGACTTAATTGTAGCGCAGAAAATTGCAGTAGGATTGAATCCTTTCCGCCCCAGAAGAGTAACA
>NW_025945417.1:0-2041 GCF_000764305.2 Hyalella azteca
TTGTATTTATCACACAGTAAAAACCTCATGTTAATTAGGATGCTTGTAAAATATTTGTTTTTACTAGGCATTTTGGGAAACTTTTGCCTAATATTCCAAATTGGACTTTATCATTTCACGCTTGTCACTTGAAATCATACTTGATCATGACTCAGAAATTGAAAATTCTTAGGGATTGATTACCCCCTGTGGCACATAGCTAAAAAGTTGTTTTTATAATGCTAAAAAGTTGTGGCTACCATCAACTGAGGTGACTGGCCAAATTAGACTAGTTTCTGCCAATCAAATTCCTACAGAATAGGAATTCCTGCTGGCAATTGTAAATTTGTAAATATAATACTGAAAGATTCTTCTTTGAATATGTTATGTCAAAATTATATCATTTTTATCATTTGATAATTTTTTTAAATTAGCTGGGTGGCCGATGTCACCCCACAATGGGGTGACTTTGGCCACATGTGTCAAAACGCAGTAAAAACATAGTAAAATGATTTCGTGGCTGAATTCAACCATTAGCAGGGTGACATTGGCCATGTAGGGTGTTTTAAAAAATGATAATCAATGCCACTGTGTATTATAAAAATTGTAAAACAAAGATATAACTCACATTTGTGAATCATATGCTTCATTAAGGCTGCTTTCAGTCAATTTCAATGGCAGCTGGATGTGAAAGTTTGAAAAAATCTAGTCCCCATGGGATCTCGAGCATTCTTTAAAAAACCAATGATGCTTGATAGAGGTGCAACCCTCAAACTTACGTGAAGTGCAACCCAGTTTGTCAAGGTAATTTTCAACTAAAAAACACAAATTCATACCATCTAATGGGAAGTCCCAGTCTGAAAGCAGAAAAATATAAGATACTAAATCTGACTCCTCTGTAGGTGAAAGAGTAAACTGTCCTAAATTTTTTGAATGACGGCCAGCACATTGGTTGCTCAAAGTTGAACAAGGGACTTTGCAAATATTAGCAGCTTCCCTCAAGCTAACACCATCTTTTATCAATTGCAATGCTTTCTTAAACGACTCCTCATAATATATCCTATAGGTATGGCACACAGGCACAGAATCTAATTTATGTTTATAGCCGCTCATATTATCTGAAAAAAAGAAGAAAAATCTATTATTCTGAACATTTATTGGCTGGCCAAAGTCATCCCATTTAGCCCATATACTATGGGGTGACTTTGGTGGGAGTGCAGCCGTGGGTAACAAAATTTGATAAATATCTATCTTGTTAAAATAGAGAATATCTATCTTGTTTGATAGATATTCTCTATTTTCTTTTTTTAATGGATTTTTTGAAATTTTTCCAGGCTTTTTGTTTGTAATGATCAAGTTTAAGTTAAGTATTTAGTTAACCTGTACTGTAGTACATATACCATATTTGGGGGCGGGGCTTATGGGCACAACCAATCACAGCTGGAAAGCATCCCCATCAACCAATCACAGCTTGAAAGCATCCCCAGCAACCAATCACAGCTAGAAAACAGATAACATTACAACTCCATTAACCAATCACAGCTGGAAAGCTGGAAGGGGCTAAAATCACAATCCCATAAACCAATCACAGCTGAAAAGTGATAGGATTTCAATTTCACAATTGGTTCTTTCTTTAGATATAAAGATATGCTCCCTGTTCATATGCGATCGTCTCTGGTTTATCAATATTGTTGTGCACGATGCGCATCTGCGTACATCGGGATGACGTCACGTAATCTTTATTCCAGGGTCTCTGAGCATAAGGGCAGGAGTTATAGAACCGGACAGTTGCTATCGCGCCCACCTCATTCGGCTGTGCGCGCTCATGCCGAGCAGTGTGATGTCCCTGTTTCTGACGATGACTTTCCACCTCCGGGACTTCCAATTTGCGCATTTTAGAATTGCTGTACATCTTTAAACTTAGGCCCAGTTTGAATTCAGCTGCTAGCTCCTATCCCCTTGAAATTGTTAATAGATAGTTTTTTTGCTCCGTCTATTACTTGTAAATTTAGGTTTTAAATTTGTTCTGTGCTTTCATTGTATTAATTTGTGACTTCTGATT
>NW_025945418.1:0-89882 GCF_000764305.2 Hyalella azteca
CGAATTAATATTAAGGGTGGCGCATCATTGATTACAGATTACAATGGTAGATTATAGGGGCGTAACAGTGGATGGCCAGATCTGCCAAAAATCGACAGTAAAACACCGATAATTCGAAAGGCGGCGAGACTAGGTGGCAGTCATCGATGAATCATCGATGATTTATAGGGTCTGAATCGTCGATGGCGCATTGCAGACTAATATTTTCTAAGCCATCAATAGTAACCGTTTGTCCAAACTGCGCAGTGCGCGAATGAATTTACCACTGTAATTTATATAACGTAGAAAGGAGTTATGGGGTTGCGGTTCATTCGAGATAAAGACGAAATCATGGCTTCGTTCCGTGTGCTTGGCTTGTTAGATTTCAATTCGAGTAAATTTAGCATTATTTCGGTAGGTACGAAAAACACTGACCGATAGAAACAATGTTTTCACAAATCTTTCAAGCCAAAGTGAAGCCACTTGGCATGTATTAGACTGCTCCTGATATGAATTGTCCGAATAACGGCGGAAAATTTTGTTGCAAAAAAGTAAGTTTTTCAAAAGATGATGGAAAATCAAATTTTCCCTGTTCACCTAATATATTGCGTATATTCATTACGAATTCATTGCGTACACACTAACTTGCTGCGTTTGAAATATTGCTTTCAATTGAGACTAATTTATTATATCATTAGATATAAATTGTTTGAATCGATTAAGTGTGTAATAACATTTATAATATTCTTAAGTTCCCTCCTTTATCTAAACTATCAAAGTATATATCTATCTAAAGCCAGGTTGACGTATTCTACAGGGGCTTGACATCTCTAAAGCACAGCGAGCGAGTGGAGGTTCGCCAACCCAACACGTTCACGTTGGGGTGGCGCGCGTTGGCGTTGAGTTCTTTCCTACTAATATCCTGCTTCAAATATGTGTTTATTGCTTGTCAAAAAGTATCCTCCTTTACGCAGAGGGATACGAGTAAAAATTTGGTTTTCTGTCGCTGATTTCGATAGTGAAATTTGTTTATTTATGGGAAATTTTCTTATATCGTCATATAATTATTATTAGATTAAGTTTTCTAATAAAGTGGTATCTTTCTAATAAAGTGGTATCGGTATCTTTCCTACGCAAAAGATTAAAGATAAGGCCAGAGAAATATGGTGACACGAAGTGATGACGGTAGTTCGCGCCAAACATTTCAAAATCATCTAGTGATATAAATTACTTATTTCACTCAAGAATATTATTGGTGAAAAAATTTCCAATCCAACTGCTGCCAAATTGGTGTAATGTTCACATTTTGCATCTTCGATACTTTATACTTACTTTAAACACTGTATCAATACTTTAAATACAGTCAACCAAGGTGACTTCGGCCACCACTACAACAGACACAGATGGCAGCAAAACAAAATAATAAACGTTGGCCAAAGTCACCACGGTGGCCAAAGTCACCCCAGTCACCTTGGCCAACGTTTATTATTTTGTTTTGTTGCCATTTGTTTCTATTGTAGTGGTGGCCGAAGTCACCCCAGTTGAGGGCACTTTAAATACTACGGGAAAATACTTTATTAAGTATTTTTCCGTAGCCTTTACTCTGGGCTGAACCATTGTTCTTTATATTAAGAAAAGTTCTTTTAGCAGCTGTTTACTCGAATATAGCAGCATGTTCAAATAAAATTGTTAATGAAAGCATCTAATCATTACGGTGGTACCACAATTTCTGTCATTTGATGAACTTGATACTTGCAATACCTCAATTGAAATCTTTTAAAATGGCTTGAGTGCCAAGTCCTTTACGATGGCTCATCGGTAGAAGCTTGGCTTCGCGTGAGGGAGATCAGAGTTTGAACCCTGCAGGCATGGGCTTTTATTTAAATCGATTTATCATGAGGTCTGTTTATGGTACACTGATAATTTGTTCATGCTACATGTCTGACATTGTTACTTGTACTGCCACGGTGGATTTGCATACGTAGTACTCAGAATATGGGATCGTACGACGCAATATCAGTAAATGTAAATGCATCAGAAAATGTAAATGCACCTCATTTTGACCATCGGCGGCTCACCGATGCGCCACCGTTATCAATCGGCAGTTATTGAATGGTGGAAGAAGAGTTTTTCGAATAGGGTGGCAATAGGCAGGTTACTGGTGGAATGGACATGCCATCGATATCGCATCAATGCGCTATTGGTGCTCCACCTATAATTCCCACCTATAGCCACCAATAAACATCGATGCCCCACCAATACTTTTTATCTAGGAAATTTTGAGTTCTGGGGAATTTTGAGTTCATACTTCAGGCAAAGTTTTGAGATTAAGTTGAGACGTGCATCAATCAAGACGGCAGCGCACTTACAGAGAAGCTCAGGCAGTTTAGGCCAAGGTTTCAGCAACATTGGACCTCGAGAGTTTGAAGCCTTAATTATTCTGGAGAGCAATGTTATCGCATGGAAATATAATGAGGAATTGAAGTTGAATTAGCGCAGAAATGAACCGAACATTTCAAACTCTGCTCGTGCGAGGGAGCCAAAATGGAAGCAGCAATACCGAGAGCTCACAATACAATAATATAAAGAAAGAACACAAAGGTTACTCAATCACGCATAAAAGGTTCCTTGGAGACGTGACTAGATTCAGGGAGACATGACAATAAAAAGTCGGAGTCACGGGAGCAGTAAACCTTGAGCCATAAAAGAGAACTGTCGCCAGTGCTGACGAAGAAGAATGATTCTTCCTAAGAAGAAGAAACAAACGACACAAAAGTCTTGAATTCATTAATAACAAGAGTTAAACTAACACCAGAGAATTAAAAAATTGAGCTAATTTCACTGTTGACATCCGTCGAACTAAAAAGCAATATATTCCTTAAATGATTTTCTATTGTTTTACAACTTAAAAAAAATAAACTTTAAAAATGTTGGTGCATCGCCACTTGGCGTCGCTCCTGGTAATGCAAGGTAATTAAATGAATGATTTGATTATTTGATTTTGTCAGCCCTAGATAAGTTCTGAAGTAAATAGTGACGAATGAATTGCAGTCACAAACAATTCATTCCATTAATATAACGGCAAAAATTTCATTATATATAAATATGCACAAATTAACTTGCTATAGCCAATGAGATATGTTGATAACAAAGCTTAAGCCATCAAAAGAAGCTAAGTCTAACGCAAAATTGCGGCATCAGGACTCACTTGAGCAGTTGACTTCATGGATGGACCTGGCCCTGGTGCCAGGCACTAGCCCATCAAATTTATTGATAATAAAGCTTAAACCCTAAAAAAGTACTTAGTCTAACTCTAACGCATAATTTATTGTAGCTAAAAATTACGGTATCAGGACTCACTTGAGCAGTTGACTTCATGGATGGACCTGGCCCTGGTGCCTGGCACCTCGTACCCAGTGAGAGGGTCAGCGCAGTAGCAGTGGTTGGCGCGGCACTGAACGGACACGAAGGTTCCTTGCTGGTCGTCGCAGTCCGGCACCTGCAGCTCTGCGGCACTCAGGCCCAGAGCACGGCCGTGTCTCAGCGTGTTCTCGCGCTGCAGCTCGCAAGCTGCGCAGAAAAACACAAAAAATTTAAAGTTTTATGAGCAAGTTATAGTTTAGAGCAATGAGTAGTACTTGTTAATTTTTAGTGCATGTATGACTAGATATAATCGACAAGAAAGTGATCTTCTCGCATGATAGACCTGAAAAAATCATCATTGCATCAGGCGAAATAATTGTTCAGAGAATTTTTGATTTCTGTGAAGTTGCTAAAATCCTTAGGTTAGAGTTATGTAACTGTTCGCAAGCGGCACGATTTGCAAGAACCTGCCATCATGCGAGGTAATCTCGTTACATCAATACCTTCGTGTTGTAATTCGAGTGAAGTTATTTGGAAGCTTTAATCAATGTATACGCGCAGCGCTGTAAAGACGGTCGAGGACCGGTACAAAAAATACAACCATCGAAAGAAACAATGGAATCCTGTGTGGCTTTTACATCAAACGACTACAAGAAAGTTATCTAATTAAATACGAGTGCATTTATGAAAATTCAAAATTAATGAAGAATACACTCTGCGATATAAACGCTGCAAATCAGAGGAGGAAAGTATTTACCGCATGGATCCAGATGTACGGGCTAGCAACAAATAAACGGTATAAACCAAGTGTTCAGTATTTAAATTACGTTCGTGAGGTAAGGATTCCACGAAAAAAGAAAATATGTAGAAAAGAGAGAAAATTTGCCTAGCTAATAAGCGTCGCTTCAAAACGAGCTTGTTAGCAACAATGATGATGCAATATATAGAGCGATGAAAAAGCACGTTTTGTATGCGCTAAATTTTATGAAATACATTCCTAGAACTTGATTTATCAAGTAAAAGAAAATTATTATTTAAATATCAACATCTGAGATACGTGATGTTTACGAGTCCACGAAATACTGGAGATAAACATCTTTCCTCTCGCTACATCCCCGATCATTTCCGACGGGAACGTCTGGCCTCAATGTAGACATTCGTGAAGGCGCTATCACCGCGACGTTGGGCGCTCAATTGCCTGTAACTTGGAATTCTTCGGCGAGGCGATTCCGCTGTTCAAATTTACTAACCTCACCGGCAAATAAATATTCCTAGCATTGGTCAATTTGAGAAGACGGCGAGAAGAAAATTTGTTTAAATTGATGAGTTGCTTCAACATTTTTCATTCAGGGTAAGTTAACCAACATGTTTCTAGAGATTAGCTAAATTTTTTATTGTCTTAGTCAAAATTCTGTGAAAGCGAGTGGGTAAACTTACATTACTTCAATCTAAAACTAACGACATTACAATTGTTCTAGCCAATTTTAACAAATGCATTGCTCTTTTAAAACTCAAATGAGAGTCAATCAGAGAGTTTTTCAATCGGTAACCACACAGTGGCATTGTTTGCTAAACTCAGTGATTCTGGCAAGATTTTTAGTCTGGAATGTAAAATTAATTGGTGGAATCAATTTTCATTCAAATGACTACAAGGCCGATCGTGAGATACTCGTCTCCATCCAACTTTATCGAAGAGCGGAAGATGCTTCCACTGATGTTCATCGTATGCCGTTGGAAAAACTCAGCGGCTATCAACGTAGAAATGAAGCAATGAAAAAAGTAATGAACAGTTAAAATTCTTTGGTATAAATAAATTAAATATAGTATATTATAGTATATATAATATTCTTTAGTATAGTAAATAAAGAATCTATGCAATATTGATATTATTTGGAGCTGGAGCGATAAATAATCTGATCAAAATATTATCGCTTTCCTCTCTTCAGGAGGTATAGTAATGGTCAGACCTTGTTTCATAAAAGTATATAACATTCTTCTTTAAAATGTATATTTAAATTATACAAGACTTGCAAGCAGTGGCTTTTACTTACTTTTACTAGTGGCTTGCATGCACTGGCTGACTGACACATTGAAATGAGTGTAAGGAACTCCAAAATTGAAAAATTTGACGTTAATTACATCGTCTAACGACACGATGAGTCTGAGTTTCACTGAGCAGCGAGAGCGGGCGTACGTTGCTTCACTAATAGATGGCCGCCAGCAGCCACGGCCGCATAGCGCCGGTCAGCAGAGCTTCAGGGTCCATACTTTCAAAACTCGCTAAGTGAACGTAAGTACTTACGCTCTATTTTCTTGTCTATGATTGGTGGATTTTGCTTGAAAGGCCGCCAATGATTGGCTGATGAACTTACGATCTCTCAACTTTTTTTTCAAAGTATAGGCCCAGGCATGGAATTTGGGCACGAGTAAACGACAACAGCGCTTAAAATTAATACGGACGAACCAATGAAAAGGGCGGCAAGATACTGAATGAGAAAGTAATTAACGCTTAGAATATAAAAAGGGATATGACCCGCAGCACAATAGATGGATGCCGGGGGGTACGCAGCATAAACGATGCCAGAATAATTTAGTTGGTGTTTTGTTGAAGTTGTATGTACTGAAGTAATTTCAACAAGCACTTCGTAATTCCACAAGTTTAAATTAAAAAGCAATGCCAATTAAGTTGTGTAGATTCATCAGTGCAAATTATTCAACTGAATTGATTTAGCACTACAACTTTATATATCTCCTTATGTGCAAGTAAAGTCTTCAAATGAACCTGGAAATGGATTTGAATTGTATCATACAAATTGAAGTATAAAATTCTTCTCTTTATCGTATCTTACACATATATTAAAATTGTGAACTTTTGGGGAAGAAATTATGTATTAAGGAACTAAGCGCAATTTTTTAAAATATCCACGTAAATATAGGCTAAAAATATTAGTGATACTCCATATTATCATACATATATTTTACTTTAAATT
Source organism: Hyalella azteca (assembly GCF_000764305.2). Taxonomy (NCBI): domain Eukaryota; kingdom Metazoa; phylum Arthropoda; class Malacostraca; order Amphipoda; family Hyalellidae; genus Hyalella; species Hyalella azteca. Next base: position 6,333 of record NW_025945418.1, read on the forward strand.
GATTATTTTTCCACGACTTACTATACGAATAAGATTTCTAAGGCTGACAGGAGAAGTTGCGGAAGTCACCAGGAAACAAGAACGGTAATAAAACGGCGGGTTTTTATTGAAAAATCGAATCGAGTTTCAGTTAGGCTTACCATCGAGTAGAACACGGAACTTTTCCATATTCTTTTTTGGAATATTTAATATATGTTTAGAATGTTCCCTTTCGAAGATCTCGAACATTGAATATTTTATTTTAAACCCAAACAACAGATGCGCAAATGTTGAGAATGCGGAAGCGGAAACTCACGAAGAAGTACTTCAGGCGAATCTTGCGTCTCTAGAGTGCGACTTTCCACATATAGGCTAATTTAACACAAACTGCATCATTGCACAACAAACAGTTATTTTCCTGAAGTGCTTCTCTCTTTCACATTACACTCCATCCCTTCACATCAAACCTTCCAAGCCTTTACAACATATCAACCATCCACATAGACTACACATCAAACGTCGCAAGCCATCAAGGCTTCACATCACACACCCCTCACCCTGCCGACCCTCATGCCTCTCCCCTCACATCATCCTTCGATGCCGTCCGTGTCTACAATCATGGCTGGTCTTGTACGATGCAAATGAAGTAATGTTTATTTCAGGCGGCACGAAACTTCGCTCAGTAACGACGAAGCTCAGTCCGCGCACAAAAAAAATGAGGATAAACCAGGGAATAAACAGGGAATGAAGGCAGAACTAGCTGGTAAATGGCCGAAAAATGACGAAATATTGAAGCGTAGAATAGGTGAACAGTGGGCAAACATACGCGTGAAGCACATAACCGCACAGAAATGGCAAAAAAGGAAAAGGCACGTAGGGAACCCGGAAATCATTAAAAAAAAGTGGATCTAAATGAGGTTAAAACCCTAGCAAGAGTGACTATAAATCAAATCTGACGCGTTTTACACGAAAGAGCACAAATTATTGGCTTGCAGAAAAGCCAAGATCCGCGCTTGGAAAGTCTCGCACCAAAAGTAATTTCCCTGGGAGGTTAACTCGGGAACTTGAGACTATGAACGTGCCTCAACAGCCGAGAAAATAGTAAATAGTGATAAACATTTTCTTCTATCATCAAAGATTCACGAGTTTGTGTTTTATGCTGCGACGTTAATCGTACTTGCAGTAGGTAATTGCGCATTATATTTGATAAAAGTTGCTACCAATCACTAACCGAATTTTGATTAGAAACTCGTAAATACTTTTCATAAATACGGTAAACTTTGTATAAAGATCGGCTCTGAAGATTCAAATAAGGCGTTGCGAAGACGTGCTAGTCCTTAACCAATTTCGGACTTTAGGTGTAAAGTCTCAGCAATGTTTCCAGGTTGTAGTTCATGATTAAGGAAAATCGTGGTTTCCGAAACTAGTCATCATACTCAAACAGCGTGGTTTTCCCTACAAGAAGAAAAATTAATTATTGTTTAACTTATTCTTGTTCTTTTAGGAGAAACCATGCTGGTTGATGATGACTATAGTGTCGGACAATAAAAAATAATCAGTTTATAAATAAAATAATAAATAACCCTCAACCACAGCAATTTTTCACCCTAAAATTTTTTTAATTCAGATGCAAGAATTGCACAAAAAATTCCATCTGTCTGTTAATCCCCTAGAAGAATGACTTTCTTGGTTCTCCGCATTTCACAATACGATGACATCTGAACATTTAAAATGAACAATAAAATATTTTCCATTGCACGATCACCATATTATCAACATGTATCATTAAGAAATGCATATGCGATACCAAGATCTGGTGGAAAGGAGAGACGGGAGGAGTGCCCTCAGTGCCACAACAGGAGATCCTCGACCCTCTAATGAGGCCCTCAGGTGGCTCTCGTGAGGCGCTGGCGTGATGTCCTCCACAGAGGCCCTTATCTCCGTATTATCTTTGCCTCATGCCACTCCTTTTGGCCGCCATTCATTTCCGTGCAGAGGAGGCCATTGGACGGCCGCCTTTTTCAAATGTGATTAGCGTCTTGTCGACAGGGAGTCTTCCTCAGTCAGTCCCAAATGAATCAATTCATCAATGGAAAAGAATAATACAAGTCGAGAAAAGTTACAGTATTTTTGTATTGAAAACATTTGCAATGAAAATATGGTGAACTTCCTTAACATTTTATTCCCTCTCCGTTGCTTCGAGATCTGAGCAATGAAACGAGCATAATGGATGATATCATCTCCGATCTTATTGGGGGATAAAATACCCAAGCTCATTGCATACCTCACATTGTTTACCGACACGTGCGGTACTGACCCAACACATAATAGAGCGCATAAAGCATGGCTATATATAATAACGACGCGTATGCTGTGGCTGAGTACTAGATGGAGTCTAAAAGCTCCGAAATGCGGTGCGCACGCAAGAAGCTATTCTGGACCACCAACGCCACCATTAGAGTTATGGCGGGCAGAAGAGGCCGCTTTGTTGGGAACTTGAGGATAATGCGCGCCATCGCTGCAAAAATGGTCTCACCGGCTGCCTCTTATTGTCTTCAATAAACGTCTAGAGTAATTCCTAAACTTGAGCACAAACGCTGCGCAAAATATGCGAGGCGGTTTGCACCCAAAGAAGGTAGTTTTGTGCAGGAAAAGTACCTAGCACCGAATTTACAGTGTAAGGACCATATTTTTTTGTGGTACTTTGAACACGAACAATTTTTAAGACTTTCCCAGAGAGCAGAAACGCAGAAAAATTGGAAAAGATGAGCAATCAAAGAATGACGAGAACAAATTCATTTAGCTATTTCCCTTCCAGCCAACGACAACAAATGCTTACAATCTTTCATGGATATAAAGAACAAGCGAGGCAATCTTAATCTTTATTAAAAATTTCATTATTAATAAGAGTCTTGATATACAGCGGTTGGACAACACAAGGGAACGCCTGACATTTTGATATCGTAAATTTTAGAACATGTTATAAATATAAATAATGAAAATGTGACATATTTTTAGGTGTTATTGTTGCATCTAATTGATATTTTATCCTTGCACAGATATTTTTAGTAAATTTTTGTGTCTATAACCTAACGTATAAAATATAAATGGCAAACCTCTCTGACTTTCAAAGACTCCAAAATGTTGGTGCTCGTATGGCAGGTGCTAGTGTGACAGAAACTTCCCGAATGCTTGACGCTTCTGCATGGAGGTACTGTCTGAAAAGTAATGACTGCTTTTGGAAGAGAAGGAAAAACGTCCTCAGCAAAGCACAGGTCTGGCCGAAAGTCGAAGTTGTCTGAGAGAGACCATCGGTAGATACCTAAATAGAATTGTGAGGGAAATTTAATCCCGGCTGCCTCCTCACAGCCGCAAAACATGGGGATGCTCTGAGGTGCTATTTATTGGAAATCAGGCGGACAAATGATTTCTCTTCATGGAGGAATCAACAGCCGTGACTATTTAGGAATTTTGCAAGACCAAGTTTATTCAATGGTTCAAGCACTATAGCTGTTTCTGGAGGGGAACGCCATCTTTCAAGATGATAATGCCCCGATCCATATAGCTGGATTTGTTAAAAAATGGCTAGAGGAACATTCCAATGAAATTTAGCATCGCATTTGGCCACCACAATCACCAGATCTGAATATTATCAAGCATTTATGTTGCATGCGTCATGTATACATAACAAATAGTGTTGTCTTTAACTCTGATTTCATTTATGAAGCACATTAGACGCGATCGAGTAAGCTTACAGAAAACTACCATAACGAATAATGATTACTTTGAAAACTACGTCTAATCAGATTGCTTGTCTTGGCTCTTGAATGAAATCTCTAACGTCTCGACCATCAGCTTGCGTGTGACAGATTCAGTAGTTTCAGATCAGAGACGCGATTGCAACCCTGCATCGCCGGCTCATACATTAAGAAATAAAAATCGATTTCAACACGAGGTGAAAATCATCATCGAATGCAGTACAAGGTTGCGATTTTGTTCTGCTCTCATCATCATACGTTAATACTGCTACGTGCCAGAAGCAGCAGCTTGCTCGTGTTTCCACTTAACATGATTTATGTTGCTTTTTAATGCGGCGAGCTAAGTCCACCAGCTTGATTTATGACCTTCATAATGCGCTGCTGAAGGTTTTGCATATATAATATTTCATTCCACGCACGATTAGATCCTTTTATTAAAAAACCTGAGTCTAATAATTCACACGGGAGGAAAAACTTGTTAAGTAAAAGTAGGAATTTCCAAACAGTACCACTTCTAGAAGAGTTAATTATAACGAATAGATGCTTAAATGACCTTGATCACCCATTCATTCGAATGAACATGATAACATAGCATAGCTAAGGTTTTTTTCTGAATAAACCGCGGTAAAAAATTACTTTAATCACTAACGAACCACTTTAACGACGAATTGCTTGCCGAGTGCGTAGCAGCCTTGACTTGAACAACAAAGCCCTGTATCAATAATGAGGCAAATCAGTTGATTGCACCGGCAGTGTCAACACCAGACAATCAGCGAGGCGAACTGAGCTCCGTTCATTTAAACAAGCTAGACTGCTAGAGCATTCAGTGTACCGACATATTAAAATGCACAATTAACCACTCAGGCCTAATGCTGCATGAACAACTAATATGAATACAACAAAGTAGAGTAGAAAAATAGCATTCAATACCCTCTTAATAAAATAAATAAAAAACGGCATTTAATCTGCTTAACCACTAGTAGTTGTACGGCTACTAAGCCATGTAAGCGTAGAGCACTCCAGACCGGTCATTGTACGGCTACTAAGCCATGTAAGCGTAGAGCACTCCAGACCACTCGTTGTACGGCTACTAAGCCATGTAAGCGTAGAGCACTCCAGACCGCCCGTTGTACGGCTACTAAGCCATGTAAGCGTAGAGCACTCCAGACCGCTCGTTGTACCCAAGCCAGCAATTAGACGGCGATTTATTCATAAAAAGTGTCAATAAGTGGTAACAAATACCGAGACTCATTCGCAAACTTCGTACTGTTGGTTTTAAGGTGCTTTTTATCTGCCTGGCCGTTTATACGCGAAGGCAACTTGTGCATAAGAGAGGGTAAAAATGTATAATTTTCGGCTCGCATCTAAAGTTTATTCGCCGAAAGCTAAAGTTTGGAATGCCTTTTTGTGCAGCTATCGCGCATCGCTAAAACCGCTTGCTGGAAGTCCAGATTAGTTTGGAGCTCTCGTGAATATTTATTGAGTGATATTGGAGCGCGCCGCTGCTATTTTATGAAGACTTTTCATTGCCAAACTATGATTTTTAGTTAAAGAACGATATTCAGCGGTTTTCTTCAAACCTAAGATACCCCCAAAAATGCATATAAATTAATGGCAGTACAAATTTTTTATTCCGAGAGCAATACAGAGCGTCATTCCATACAGATCAATTTAATTCCGAGCTTAAATTGATTTAAGAACGTTTCAGTCGGATGAATTAAAACTTTAATTCTTGACAATTCAATGATCAAAATAATATTAACAGGTACGCGCAAGTGCATATTTACCTTCATTAAGAAAATAATCCTTTGAAAATAATGCCTGTACTTCTGAAACGCTGTCTGTTTCATATAATTTAATAGGGTTTACGTACAACATCAGCCCAGGTTGTAGGTAGATTGTCGGTATCCATGATAATTTGTTTCGCATGAAGTCAATGCGAGTCTGTGCGCTGTGCAGGCTTCAGTCAACGTCGCGCCGCGGCAATTTATTCTTAAAAATGAAACGGCACGGAATTATTTCAGAATGAATAAACCTTTGATTTCAGTTGAAGTTCGATAAAACGGAAAACACCATGATTTTAAGGACCGCATTGTTCTTCCCCTTTCTACATAAATGAAATGAGCGTGAATGCCTCGTATAGATTTCCTTGCGTGTTCCATTCACCCCGTCTCGTTAATGCGACTTAGGCCGAAGGCAACGTTAATCAGTTAATTAGGCGACTTGAAAGGAACATCGTTAGAAGTCGGCCAATACGTCTAAATGGAAGAAGTTTCCAAGCTATAACTCACCCGTTCCTGCAGCTCCTCTCGAGATGTGTCACTGAAGGATTTTTTATTAGATGCTACACCACATTGACCACAAATTGGACGATAGAGAGTAGACCTTCTCTTTGAAAAAATTACTGGTTACTGATATTTCGTAAGGCACTCAAAATTATGCAGTAATTCAAATCGAATTGAAACCTTGTGACGGCAAAAAGGCATTAAGGTGCACACCAAAAATCCCTGCGCACCTTTGAGATGGCGAATTAACTTCAACAAAAACAATACTTGAGTTCGATTCATAAAAAGAAATTGAACCAATAAGAGCAGATTCGGGGCAAAAATTTATTGATCAAATGGCTATAAGTGGAAAACTTCACTCCACTGATGTAGATCACGTCGGCAAATGAATTAGCACATCCGTCCTGCTCACATTCAATCCAATTACGCACAGCTGATCTAATGAGATAATCACGCGACAAATATGCAACATTATAAAACCTAATTTCGGCTTAAGAGAGAAAACATGAATGAATTTTTTCCGTCACGCCAAAAGGCGAAATCAGCTTTTACTTTCATTCAATCCACGTTAACTTAACAATGCTATATATGCGAGTCCTAGTTTCTTAGCGCTTCCAAATTAAACAAAAAAATTGAGGTATGTGTATATTATATGACACTCAGAAGGTAAGATCAAGAATTTAATGAAATAGCTTGAGAGCTTCTCCTCAATGATTAACTTTGTACACATACGAGTTCAATGCAGATGATTCTTTCTAGCACATCGTACTTTAGGAAGGAATGCATTCTGCATGTACGGTATTTAACCATTTTGAATAAGGACTTGCAGGATTGAAATATCAGAGATCACGCATTTTAATACTAGCATCATTAGCAAAAAGGAGTAAGGAAAATGTGCATTTTGCGAGGCTAATAGACCCTGACCATCTACAAATATGCAGAACATTATTTGTGAGATGTTAGAAGCTGAACGGGCTTGCGGAACGTGGAGAAATGAAAGGCAAAGTAAGGACTTGACGACAAAAATTTGAGCGACGACTTGCCTTAGCAACGAGTTTGTGGACACGTAAAGACATATAGAGACGATGTATTATTATAGGTACGAAACAGCATTTCGGTTAATAAATAGCTAATACATACAGTAGCTATCTTGTCGTGTTGAGTTTCACATCTAACCCAACATTCCACAGATTATTTTTGCGTCAAGATTTAAATTGACTTGTCTATTCAATGAATGAACTTATTTGTATAGTAATAGCTCATTGGAATTATACGTCGAAAAATTATACCGTTTTTATGATGGCTACAATATTGCAAAATATTTTTAAAAATACATATATAAAAATTTATTTTTTGAAATCTACCAGCAAATGAAGTAAGCACAATAATTTATCGTTAAGAGCATAGACTTTAAACCTACACATGAATGTATCGTTAACAAATTTGTGATCGTCACAGACATGAGAAGTCCGTAAATGCGTTATTCTCTAGAAGATCAGTCTTGATCAGATGTCTAGTTCAGATGAGACCCTTCTTATAGATACTTTTGAATTTTCCGGGAAATTACAGAAAAAAATAATTTTTCAAGTTTTAAGAAATTATCAAGTCCACAAAACAGGTATTCTAATTTCCATTCCATTTCTATTTTATTTCCAGACGAGTTTTTAAAACTCCGATCATAATACAGCAGACGCTGCCTCCATTGACTAGAAATATTTCCCAAAGGTTTCAAGTTTACAAAACATTGTACTCGGATCAAAAGGAGCCGGCTTGTGCCCATATAAAACCAATAACTATCCAAGTCTCTTTCGGTTTTAAAAACTCTTCGCTCGGAACACAAGCTCAAGGAGTATCTGCATTTCAAAGAGTCTCCGGTTTGTCACTCTCAATTCATTCGATTCGGAAAAGCCGTACATGAAATCTGAGGTGGCATCTCAATTTCAAGCGATATTGTTCAAACGTTGGAGCAAGCGTGGCGATATTCATGATATTCTAGAGTTTCTTAACAGTCATATTCGGTGGAGCAAAAAATTCCGACGCATCAAAGAGGATTCCCATTCGGCGGACGCTCGAGTCTCAATATTGACGCAGGCTGGGAGGAGAAGAACAGCGACCAATGCCTTTACAGGATGAACGGCGGCTCACCAAGAAACCAAAGTATAACGCGAATCCAAAAAAGGGACCAGAATATAACGCGACGAAAATATAGCGCGTTCGTTGTCTATTCTCACTGTCGTATTACGAGCCTGGCATCAGTTTACCTCTTGACAAAAAACATGTCTGAACGGACACAGTAAAGTTGGAAAAATAGACAAAAGCGGATAATGTATTAATTAATTAGATAAATGACAAAAAACTTCAAAAAGTGGATTTTTAGATTCAACAGGAAAAAAATTCCAAAAAGGATTGTCACGTCAACCAACGGGAACGCCAGGGGCTCATATGCATCAGGAAAGTAAATGAGTATGGGGACAGTGAGCGCGAAGGCATAGTAAATTTAAGGATCGCGAGTAGAGGAAGAGGGAGAGCAAACGTTGAGGATGGCGGAGAAGGAGAGCAAGTAATAAAGGATGAAGAGAGATAAGAGTGAGAAGGATGTGAAGCGCGCAGGTCTCGAGTTAGGAGTACATCCATCAATGTCAGGAGTGTCTCCTGTGAGCTCGAGCGGCGCTCACCAGGTTAAGCTGGTTGAGAGCAGCCCAGGGACGGGGGTAAGGAGCAGCTACTATAACGTTAGAAATTATGATCAATTTACCCGAGGAACAACGGAGAAAAGGTTACGTCGCTCGGCGAACACTAGAAAAAATTAGATCAGTACTCACTGCAGTGAGTGACATGTATTGCAAGCATTTTCTCAAAATCGACGAAAAAATGAAGTCACGGATGGACGGACGGACGGACATGACGAGCAAAATAGCGCCTTTTTTCCATAAATGAGAAAATGCGCTAAAAAGGGCAAAGTTGGCCAAAAAGAACCGAAGACAGAAAACAGTAGCAAGAGGAGGACTTTTGATTGGGCAAGTCGTGTGAGAAGGATTGGAAAATAGTGAAGTTTCCCGAGGAGAGAGATAATGAAGTGGCTGTACGTGCAGTTGACTAGAATAAAAATATATATAAATGAGAGACGCGAAAGAATGGACAAGAGTGAGAAGGAAGAGCAAGAAAGAGAGAGAGAGAGGTCTTCCATATATAGTTTAGATCAATCTCTTTGGGCTCAATACGGAGTAATGGATTAATGGTCCCAAGTTGAATGCAAAACTTTAAAGATCTCCTCTGCAATTCATGGAGGTCGCATCTTTTTTTTTTTAATCCTTAATGGTGATGCAAGAGCCCGGCCAAAACCACGAGATGGTTTGAACGAGCCTTAGCGCATCCCATTCCTTGTTCAAATAATAATAAATCTTTCTATGACATGTGCATGTGAGTTGAGCTGGGCTCGATAGTAGCCGAGACTGGCAATTTTTACCACAAACAAAAAAAAAATCGAACAAAATATAAATATAAACTGCATGTCGAGCTGGAATTTCTCATACTTTTTGTTCAAATGGAAATATCGTGTGACTAACAACACAGCTAGGGGTTCTTTTAGACTAGGATATTTTCGGCTGGATTAAATTGATCTTGGGCAGGCGTTACTAAATTATCCATCCGTGAGCATATAGAAGAGGCTCCACCCAAGACGCTCGCAGCTTCACGCTCGCAGCTTTTTCCCTTGCTAAGTCACCGAGTCATTCGGAAATTACCTAACAGTGTCCTCGGAGTGTCAGACCAAGTTCTGGAACCGTAAAAGCATTCGCAAGCCATAAATATTGGCGCAGGGAAAATTTGGAACGACCTGAGGCTAAGCCTAGAATGGCTGGACTCGGAAACTAAATTTGCATAAGCAATTTTATGCACTCAAAGAAGATTGAAGAGAAGAGCCTTTAGCCTGAAACGAGCGAAGACACAAAACCCGATTTGAAAATGTGCGGATGGGTGAGCGGCGGCAGGTTTCATGATCAAAGGTAAAACGATTGGAGTCGCCCAATGTCATCATGAGCGCGAGGCAAAGTCTACAGTTGGCTTTTCTTTATCCTCTGCCAGGAAAATGCCGAAAAATTCAGCTGGAAAGAACACATGGAGAAGTACTGGCGCCAACTGGCGAATTTCTTCTGCTATAGCTTTTGTAACATCAAAACGAGCTTCACGACTAAGCTTGAACGGTAATTAGACGATTTAATGGGGAGAAGAAGAGAAATAATTCAATGTAAAAAAAGAAAAGACAGATATAATACACAAATAAAATACAATGAGAATAGAAGATCATTACATCAGTGTGCATGAATTCCTATTTAGCAATATGTTGAAATATAAGTTGACTAAGAAAAAGCTATTTACAGCTATTCTGACGTACAATCAGTGACGCAAATTTCAAATTAATTTTCAGCAAATATGTATAATGAATACATCAGGGGATTTCGATTGATGAGAATAAAATCACCGAATAAATACGCTGTGTCATATTTTATTGCGCAAATATAATTTCTTCAGATTTTCCAGCATCACCTGCGCTTAAGTCATAAGACTATATAGTAAAACTGGTCAGTTTATTATTATAGTTTTAATTGTCATAACCTAGTAAAAAAAACTCGTGAATGTGTTTGAACAAAATGACCAGAATAATGGCATATCTATGTAAAAACAACACTTAACATTCTCTAAAAAAATAAATGCTAAAAATTACTTTTTTGGCCTCAACCAAGCTTTATACTTTCTTGATTTTTTTAGGCAAGAAAAAATTTCAGAAATTATAAGCTTATCAAAATAAAATAGAAATTCCTAGGAATTCCTGTGTGAAATTCCTATAGGAATTGTACACAGGGTAAATTTTTCGACAGCAGCAGCTCTCTTGTCAATCGAATTTGTCAAGTTCATGATGTATTTGCCTCGGTTGTCTTGCATGCGACAGAATATCTTGCCGTAGCTGTTGCTTTGAAGTGAACTGCCTCAATGGGGTTGAGGTCTGGAGAACATACGTCCATAACACAAGTTTGTCCCCTTTTATACCCAGAGCGGACAGAGATGCAAATGTGTTAATAACGATAATGAGTAAATATTATGAATAATACGTTACCAGAGATGGTGTAATATCATCAATGAAGATGACCAGAATCAGATGGAGCATAAACATCAATGAAAATGACCAAAATGAGATGGAGCAATATCATCAATGAAGATGACCAAAATGAGATGGAGCATTATCATCAATGAAGATGACCAAAATGAGATGGAGCATTATTATCAATGAAGATAACCAGATTGAGATGCTGCATTATCATCAATAAAAAAAACTGCAGCTGAACTCGCGGTTTCCCAACACAAACTAAGACTAAACTAAAAAAAATTTCTACTTGAAGAACTTAATACATATTATTTAGGTCAGGGAAACTGATTGGTCGTTTAGCTAATTAAAACGAACGTAATTATCCTCGCTAGGAAATGCGAGCTCATTTCCATGCTGAGGTGAAGCAACAAGCTTTTATGCGGCAATGAACATGAGGAAAAAACTCCGTCATTCCTTAAATTTCATCAGTGTTTATAATATTTTCAAGAAATTAATCGCCCTATTGAATATAAATTTTATCATTCGATTGCGAGTTTATGCGTAAATTCCGGAGAGGAGAGCAAATAATTTCCCTTCAGACAAGCATCGTTTTTAGAAAGTGAAGAAAAAGAAACTACATCTGATAGTGCGATCAATTATCCTAAAAATGAAATAATCCATTTCATTATCCTTACCATAAATAGAAATTTTTTCGCCAAAGGTCAATTATTCGACGAAACTTCCTCAGGCATCGGTTTGGTTTTGGCCCCGCACATTAAGGTAAAAGTTTAGCTACCAGGCCAGTACGTGGTCCATCGTGCGCAGCGGGCGTCGTCTCATGAACAATGGTTACTTCAACCTTGCGAGTCGAGCTTCTGTACTCGACTCAAGGATCAACAAGTTTGTTATCATTTGCAGTGAGAAAAAAGGCTGGATTTGTGGTCAGGCAACTCAGCTACCGAGCTGCGTTCTGTGGTGTTGAAAATAAGCTTCTTCAACTCTAGCAGTTCAGTAATTTGGCAGGAATCTTCCATCCAAAGATTATACATCTGTTGATAACCTTCATAGCGAGCCGCAAAGGGAATATAAATTCATGAATGACTCCAGGAAATAATTATTACAGTGAAACATGCTTCAATAGAGAACGTTGTTTCAGTGTGAACAGAGATATCAATATTGTTTATATTTCTAAAAAAATTAACATACATCATAATTTGAAGAGTTCATAACGATAAAAACCTAACATATTTTTAACAAAAAATTTTAAGCTGTAGCTTCGGGCCATTATTCACACACGGAGTTATAGACTAGAAACTTTTTAGCGCCATTTCAAAAGTACATTCATCCTTTAGTCAATTAACGTACAGCGACAGTACGAACGACACTTGATTTAAGCAGCGCAAAGAGGGGCAACAGAGGCAGTGAGAAATGATGCAACTGTACAGCACTGGAGGGCACTTCCAATTCCGATGAAGAGCCGGGCAAAAAATAAAGTACTTGCCGTCACATAACTGAAAGGCTCATTAATTGAATGGACGCTAACTCGGAGAACTTGCCAAGTGATTTCAGCTCTGCCATTGCAGAGCACTAGCGGATGTCTAGTCCTCGCAATATAACGACCTAAACTCGCCTCTTTCTTAATGTAGAAGAGGTATACTTGTAACAAGAATCCACTCTCCGAGCTCGTACAGATGCGATTAGATTCTTATGCAATATTTAACTCTCAGGGCTAGACCATATTGCTGATTGCACTAACCGAAAGTTTTAACCCTCCTGTTGTTTTCATTTCTGGTAAAGGCCTTATGCCATCTGGTCATTGGATTAGAAATACGGGACATTTAGGCCCGAAAACTACAAGAGAACAATTTTAAAAAATTGGTTATTCGTCGGTTTCTTACTCAATATATTTATACAATTTTTGACGCATTATAATTTTTTTTTATTTTTTTACACAATAAATTGCTCTGAGAGAGGAATAACTGGTTTTTCATGCTAGCAAGAGTGCAACACAAGATAGTTATGCTAGAATCGCATAACTATCTCATAAATGTCGTTCTTTAAGATGCGATTTAATTAATGTAGCTTTATAGTCAAATCCCAGTCCAATCTTAGTTCGATAATGTAACGAAAAAGACATCAAACTTAGCCCCCACTGTGAGGGTATATTGTTACATGGGTATGTAAACCTCATGAGCGAGCACATTATCCAACTTCCACTGGAAACAAAGTATTTATGAAGGTCGTTGGTCACCGTCTTGATCGCGTTGCTTTGTAAAGAACAATAGCAGTTGAGCTTTGATCAGGCCATCTATCCCTCAAGAGCTCAGCAAAAACTTGTATTAATCGCAATTAACCGATTACCGACTTAAACTAACTATTCAAGTTTAAGAACAACGCTAATAATTCTTATTTGCAGGTAAGAAATAATTATCTTAACACTGGGCCTATACTTTCAAAAAAAGTTAAGAGATCGTAAGTTCATCAGCCAATCATTGACGGCTTTTCAGGCAAAATCCACCAATCGTAGACAAAAAATAGAGCGTAAGTACTTACGTTCACTTAGCGAATTTAGTAAGAATAGGCCTTGATCTTTTCAATCTTCCGTGGTGTTAGCCATGAGAACCCACGAGACCAAAAATATGCACAAGTTTGCAGTAGTTATGACAAGCTCAATCGATTTTTATTACACTCAAAAATAATTTATTTACAAATCTTTTCTCTGAAAAATTGGACTATTCAAAGTACAAATGATTTGAATTCTTGCAGAATTTGAAAATTTGTTGAGCACGCGAGATCGGCAATAAATTTTGAAAATTATGTTCGAATTCGCCAATGTAGCTATGTGGTTAGATAACGGCTACAGACCAACATGCCTAATAAAAAATTTGACACCGCTCTATTAAAGTATACCACTTTCTTTAAGTATAAAAATTGGTGTGCGAGCAAGCCGATGAGTAGCAGCCTGGGGCCATACTTTCAAAACTCGCTAAGTGAACGTAAGTACTTACGTTCACTTAGCGAATTTTGTAGGTATAGGCCTTGATCTTTTCAATCTTCCGTGGTGTTAGCCATGAGAACCCACGAGACCAAAAATATGCACACGGTTCAGCGCCTAAGGTATAAGGAGAGCTTCCCAATGGAGTCCAGTGTCGAACCTATAACTCCCTCCTCTTTTGTTAAGGTCTGAAGCCCCATCAGTCGCCGGCAGACAGAGCGAGAGGCTCTGGTATCGACAAATGGGATTTAGGAGAGACAAAATACATCGACCTCTCGGGTGGGCCCACACGTGACCTCCGAATTTTCATACATCTATCGTTATTTCAGTACATTATGCAGGGGTTATAAATAGAAGAGGTAAACACAGTAGGCCTCCGACTTTTCATACAGCTACATTATGCAGGAAAACCAGGAATTATAAAAAGGAGAGGTAACCACAGTGAGCAAACGGTTTGCTCGGTGAAAATTGCATATCATTGTAAAGCAAACTCATATTATACAAAATTTACTCATCCGCGAAAAAAGTGAGTGAAAATTACTAAGGAATGTGTGACTGTAATGTCAATGTGTTAACGTTTGCTCGTATCGATTGAGTAGAGTTAAGTGCTATGTTTTCTTAAAACACATCGAATAAGACATGACCAAACCAATTGTAAAAATAATTTTTCCCACTAAAGTAGTAGCCAATTAATGTCATCGAAATTCCAAATCATGCATGCAGGTAGTCATTATTCGTGCAAGTATTAAATTAATCGAGTCGTTCGCAGAGATTGATCGCCTCGAGATTGAGAAGACGATGAAGCAAAGTTCTTACTTATTTTACAGGTTAAAAAATTCAATGTCTCTTCATTGGGCAACGTCAAAAAAACGACGCCAAATCGCAACGCCCGTGCAGGGATCCAGCGATCGGACCACCCTTGTCCTGAAATACGCTCTAGATTAATGGCTAAAGTTGGGGAGCATCGCGAATGCCTGCAAATTTATCGACATTATAACATCATGGCACAAAGTTGGGACTGGCAGCGACCAAGTTAGTTATTAGTGTAGGAAGTCAAGTGTGCATCTATGATTGCGCTGCTTCATGACCTGGGCTCAGGTTAGATGCATCATGGCTTCCAATCGACCCGAGCACAGCTTCAGCTATGACTATGGAACTGAAGAAGAGCTTTGAACACTGCCTCTTAGCTTTGAATGATTCAACGCAACTGAGAGAAGAATCATACGGAGTAAAGTAAATTAACCATTTCAAACGTAAAAGAATTGAAAAATCTTCAACTGATATAGTACTATCTTGAGCCGTTTTCCTACCTTCTAACAGGAAAAAAAACGGCGAAAATGAAAAATGGCGCAGGAGACAGCAATCAAAACAGAAGTCTAAAATCAACTTAGACACTGATAACACTGATTCAGTTGCAGATTGATTAGAATCCTGTACAAACAGAGTGATAAAAACGTTCTATAAACAAGAAAAAACGCATCAAGTCGAGGGTTCTGATATCAGGGAAACGAGGGAAGCGACTCATTACGGAAGATTTAATTTGACGTGATGTGATGAAGAGGGGAGCTGGCTGCAGCAGACTCGAGGGAAGCCCGCGTTCTATTCTGAGAACATTACAATTCACGCGAGGGCTGGACGCGGCAGCCGGACTATCAGACGCAGTCGTAATCTTATGAACTAATTAGCATACAAATCGCGTCAGATAATAACATGTTTGAAATAACGACATTTCTACACTTCGTGAAGAGATAAGCTTTATCTTTGCTCTCATGTGCGGTCGGGTTGCATCTCTAGCACAGCAGGTCAACTTTTGAAAGATACACGAATTTTCGTTAGAGAATCTACAACATTTCCCATGCTATCAAAAATTATCAATTTTTCTGCACTTTTACCATTGTTAAAATATTACTATCATTTTACGATTATTGCGACAGCAAATACTATTGGAAGTATTGAGGTGATTACAGGTTCAGTTTCATTATGCTAAGACTTTCGGGGCTGGCCTGTATTTAGGCATACTATGCGCATTTAACAATAACTCGATGTGATTGAAGAAAATGAATCAAATACAAAGGGATACGACGGAGCGCAGTGTTCCAGGCATGGCTGTCAAAAGGTTGAGAAAATATTTATTTGATGGGAGAATCCGCGGTGATCTTCCACGTGTTTTACTTCGTAAATGCAAACTCCTAGAAGATCCATATGAGCAAACTTAATGCGAGGCATGAAATAGGAAAAGCCAAGCTACCGTGTGCTTATATTCAACATGACAAGAATAAAATTTGCAGTCGACGAGGAAGCTCCATCGACATATGACTGAATCGGCCGAGAAATAATCAAACTATGTTTAAATTTGACGCTACTTATTTGAACGTGGTTTAGATTAATATTACTCGCATATCCATATTTTAATAAAAATATGCAGTATTTATTGATTCGGAATTAAATATACTTGTAGAACTAACTTTAGTTATAAGATGAACACAACATGTTGGTTTCCAATATAAATGCGTGAAAACGGATGATTCGGCTACAGTAAAATTGAAATCTGTAGAAAATTTATTTATTTGCTCAGTCTGCGAAGAAATACCAAAACAGGAAAATAAAATGAACACAAATTTTGGACCAATAGAAAATTTGATTTTCTTATGGAAATCCATGAGGGTTATCATCGTTCCTGAAGTCAAAAAGTTGACCGAAATATTATATTAGTACACTTGAAAAAATATTCTTGCCTTATCATGACCATATCAGTACAAACTAACCTCACCTGCTACCTTGAAAGTTAAAACCCTGGCTCAGCCCGTGGTCCCCCACTCACCTGAATGCAGCGGCCGCACGCACACCCTGGCGCAGCCCGTGGTGCAGCACTCACCTGAATGCAGCGGCCGCACGCACACTCTGGCGCAGCCCGTGGTGCAGCACTCACCTGAATGCAGCGGGCGCACGCACACCCTGGCGCAGCCCGTGGTGCAGCACTCACCTGAATGCAGCGGGCGCACGAACACCCTGGCGCAGCCCGTGGTCCACCACTCACCTGAATGCAGCGGGCGCACACACACCCTGGCGCAGCCCGTGGTGCAGCACTTGGCAGCGCCGCTGCAGTCGGAGTCACCGGCGCATTGGTCGGCTACGTCGACGGGGCAGAGCTCTGAGGCGATCACGCGGCTCGGGCATCTTCCCGGCTTCACGTCCGATCCTACAAGGCATACAAGTAATAATCCTATATTACAATCAAATCGCATAAAATATTTTATTGCAGTTAGAAGAAAATGAACAATGAGTAGTAAATATCAAATAGATAATTATCCAGTAGATATAAACTGGGAAGAGCATGCCAGTAAAATAGCTCAATTGCATGATGAAATTTTTGATAGCTGAAAAAATTTAGTCACATTAGTCACCCAAGTTAAATAACTAAAAATTTGTTTGCAGTAGTTATGACAAGCTCAATCGATTTTTATTAGGCTTAGAATTAATTTATTTACTTTTTTTTCTCTGAAAATATTCCGATTATTCAGAGTACAAATGATTTGAATTCATGAAAAATAAATTTGAAATTTTTTTGAGCATTAGAACCCGGAAATAAGTTTTGAAAATTATGTTTGGAATCGCCTAGTTGGCTGGGTGGTTAGGGAACGGCCACAGGCCCACATGCCTAATCAAAAACTGACACCGCTATATTAAATCATACCACTTTCTTTAAGTATAAAAAATTCGCGTGCGAGCAAGCCGATGAGAAGCAGCCTGATGACCAACCTCGACGCCATTACAACAGGCCGAGAGAGCGCCTATATAGTATATAATCGACGGCTCACAAGGCAAGCCTCATGAAATTTGATCAAATATCTGAGAGTGAGAGCAGCAGCTCTGCACCAACTAAATTATGCCTCCTGCAGTCAACGTGGCCGTCGCAGAATACACAAGTGTACCGTGCAAACAAACGAAGCTATATTAGAGCTAGCGACTGCTGTAAGCGCTGCGCTACTCAGACTTTATTTTTTCTCGCTAGATGATTTCGCAATTAGTTATTTATTTCAGCCGGCACTGGCTTATTAAGACAGAGCTTAATTAGCAGTTTTTATTTAAAGTTGATTAGCAGCTAGACGGGATTAGTATCTAAATATATGAGATGGAACTGGAGAAGCAACAGATTAACTTTATCTCCAATTATAAAAGGCGATGATGCAAAAATTAACAGATGGGATATTATTATTAGTAGATATTATTCAAACGAAATGCTGAAGATATCTTCTTAAAAATCAGAACCAATTAAAAAAATAATTAAAAGACAGCGTAACTGTGACTCCCGCAAACGAATAAGACTAATATCATGAAAATCGTTGAATACAAATGCTTCGGATACATAATTGACTAAAAATGACCCTCGGCAATTTATGAGTAGAGCAGTTACGTCGGTTTTCCCAGTAGCCAACGGACTGGAAGGCTAGAATTCACCCTATAAACTGGCATTCTTTTTCGCTATCAGCACTGAACTTTTGCCAGCGAGAACCACATTCTCATGCTTCACAGCGACTCTCTGGATAACAAGTTTTTAGCTTTGCAACGTAAAGCGAAGCGACACTGCAGCGGAGTGACCCAGTGAATGAAGAGCACTGCGGCATAAAATCGTCGCAGAAATCTCCATCCAGACCAAGTAGAGGTTCAGTTTTTTAGGTGTTTCATATGTTGCACGATATGTTCATAATAAAGATATGTTCAATGCCGGGGTTCGTGACAAACCTGGTTAGTGTAGCTGAGATATAAATTTTGCATCATAAATCAGGTCAACGAGAAGTATTACTACGTTCAAACTTCAAATATCTCATAGAGGACGCTGAAATATTTCGCATGCTTCCATAAGATAAAACAAAACATATTTGTCTTACACACTAGATAAAATATTGAGCCATAGAGCAGATATGTCGGTAAATGCTTACTTTAAATCAACGTGAGTAAAATGAAGTTAATAAACGCTAGCTTGTTTCTCTGATGCAAACCATGAAGAAACCAAAGGCAAGCAGACCTGTTTTGGAATACTCACCTAAAATTAGTTAGAGAGCGCGAGCTTCTACGACTGTCATTATGGCTGACTGCGGCCCGCTTGTATCTCGAGCGCAACGCGTGTCGAGCTTATGATGAGAATTTCAAGAACCAATTTCAGAACCCAAAGTACCAAAAACGGGCACAGGAATTTACGTGATGTCATGTAGAAGGGCCCCGAATAAAGGAATATTTCCGTGTGAGATAATAATGCACAAAAGAGGCGTCAAAAAAGGATAGAATTTCAGGCATTTTCCAGAAGAATCTACTCACCAACAGCAGACGTTTGACAAAAAGTTCTTGGGATATAGCGCTATGTTTGACGATAGTGATTTTGCGGATGAATTAAGGAGAAAACAGGCACAAATTTACAGCCGTATCAGGTCACTCACAATTGAGAAAAGTGTAAAATGCCATAGTATACGAGTCTCAAAGGAAACTGGGTATTACCATTTGTCTGGAAGAAAATATTTAAAGTATTTATTTAAATATCGAGTCAATTCAAACTGAAGTGAGCAAGATTCCTGTTAAACCAAGAACACGATTCGAGGTGTGTTCAAATGAAGGCAAATGATTTCTAGGATAATACTTCATCGCACAACTACGAACTAATGATACATAAAATAATAAATTATTTGTTTTCCGCACTATATAGAGTTGCCAAGAAAAATCATCTGACTACAAAAAGTAAACAATTCGCGCTTGAATCTTGGAAGTGTAATCCAGTATCCATTTCATGCAGAAGCGGTGAGTAAACAACGAACAGCACACCAAGGAATAACGCCTACTAAGTGGTGCACTATAAGAAGAATAATAGTAATTAATGTGTTCAAATGCACAGAGTGAGCACACGAAGCAACACAAATGAGTCGCCTGTGACTGTCGGTCGGAGAGTCCAACGAATTCCTGGACGCGCTCGCAGCCATCAAAGAACCCTGACGGTTCCCTAATTTGATGTAGGCCGCCATTCCAAAAGCGTCTGCAAGCCTTATCAAATTTGGGAGTTCGCCGTTCACGTAATTGAATAAAAGCTTCAGAGATTCCCAGTCGGTAAGACTCCAAAGTAAGGTCACGATTCCTACCCCTGAGTTTCTGCACCGCAAGATTGGCTTCATTAAATTCAGTAAAGTTTCCTCAAAACTGTCATGAGGCCAATAAGAGCCACATGGAATTTAAATGGCATTCGAATACCACATGAAAAGTAACCATAGATAATGAAAACCTTAATTTGAACGATTCTATTCTTAAATAAAAATCCAGGATATGATTGACCAGCTGATCATTTTGAGTAAAAATATTCGGTATGTCGCAAAAATTCTTGGGGAAACATTATTATAATTAAAATTAAACTATTTCGACGACATAGCTCGCAAAGATAAACGTGCATATTAGGAAACTCAGCAATAATAAAATAATAAGAATAACTAATTAAAAAACTCTCGTCGTGCGAATAACAGACTATTCGGCTATGGACAACAACATCCTACATATTTCAATCAACAAATTCTTCCATGATCAATCCCAAACTAGAAAAAAAAAATAAAAAAACAGTCAACAAAGTCAACGAAAAGTAAATTCGAGAAGAGCAAAGTGAGCACAAAAATATGCGTTTGAAAATTACTTTTTATAGACAACACTTCTAAAGAATACAGTGTCTGCGATGTTTCACATGTACAATGAATTTCTAATTTTATTTCCATACATTAAAAAATCTAAATTTTTAATTTTTTTAATATATGAAAAAATTAAAATTTCAAAATTATCTATTCTGTCAATTAATTCATGCATTGTCTCCAACTTTACACAAGTGTGCGAAATTTCAGATCGATTGGAGAGGTAGAAGTGTGTTAAAAATCGATTATAAGATTTGTAGCAGACAGACAAACAAGAAGTGAAGTTAAAGAGAAGTGTTGTAATAATGAGCGCAAGTGCAGGGATGGTGAACAAACTCCGGGCCAAACATTCACGGCATCGCGTTGATTTGAAGGCTCTTTATATCCTATACCTGGCACACGGTGTAGGTTGCATCAGGACCCTAAGCAACGCTCAGAGGCTACTGATGTGATTCTCGATCAGCTATGAAGAGAATGGCAGGAATGCTCAGCATTCTTGAGCACGAACAGCTCCAAGATATTGAGCCTCAGCGAGAGTTCTTTGGAGGCCAGCTTCCTGAGCCCCGCGATAGAAACAATCAAGAAGTTTAAGAAAACAACGCAGAAAGTGGATCCAGGAAACGCTGGCTTGCGGGATGTGAATTCCAATGAACTTCCACCCAACTAACAGAAAGGAAACCGAGACACAGACATGAGCTAAAAATCTAGAACCGATGCTCATCCTTTAGATTCCTTTGCGAAGACGCAGTTCGCTATTTCGGAATTCACAGATATCAAGTTCTTGTAACGAGTTGTAGTGTCTTGTATTCGACTTGCAGCACGTTTCTCATGAAACATGAACACGAATCACAATGTTTATTTCAACTTGACGATAGTGATATGTTTATTTCCGCCAAATTCTGCTAATTTTAAAAGATTAAAAGCATGAGATGAAATCATTTGCTCAAGAGAATGACAAGATGAAAGAAGAATTCACCTATTTCATGGATTTTGTGGCACTGCATTACAGACATCTAATTTTTGCTCTACAATAGCATAATAACCAGTCAATGACGGAAGACTGTGAACGAAATTGATCTCTGGAACATTATTGAACTTCCATTACATTAACAATTAGGGTCATAAGAGAAACATGATTATCGAAATTTACTCGATTATAATGAATTAACTAATTTATTAGAACAGGAAAAGTGCCTGTTAACTTTTAAATAATCTCTACGTCATCTTTAAACGACATGTTTCTGGGGCCGAGGTACTTTGTCGTTTATTCAACATTGTTTACACTGTAATTATTTAGTAATTGACACATAGAAACAAATAGAAGTGAATGCAAGCATAATGAATGCGATTTGCTTAATAAATCTACTATGAGATATATCGAGAAGTATGACGGTTAGATTCTTACTGCGGGAATAGGCAAGAGATGTAATGTCAGCTTTCAGATAAAATGACCACACAACTCTACGGAAATCAAAACCAGTATTCAACTTACAGCCCCTGTAAACTACGTACTATTGACATCACATGATCTTCGAGTGGAGTAAGAATAAAGAGGGCTCCATCCATCAAAAAGGCATTATACAACGACTAGAAACGTATATATGAACAATATTTCTATATATCTTATGAAATAAACGACCGAGCATTAGCTTAGTTGATTCTGCTATTACATTAATTGTTCTCCTCCTCGGAGTAGAGCCGACGCCGTTATGCGATAGTCCGCATAGTCTAACGCTTTTACTCCTGATTCCGAAAGTTCACGCCTTGATCCCAAGTGGCTGTCCAGGCAGCAATTGTAGGTTTAAGGCAATTGCCAATAAACATTTATGTCGCAGTTGCAGCCGCCGCCCCTTGAACAAGACACAAGCGGAGGTGCGCTCAGGATAATTCCCAGCAACTCCGTGTTGAAAACCAGCGGCAAAATTTACATAAGATGGAAGCCTACAAAATAAATTTATTTGACGGCAAGACTTGCTTAGGCCTCACCGCCGGCAGCCATTTTCTGCAGCCGGCATCTCGGCCGGTGAATATGATGAGGGAAATGCTGGGCTGCATATGTGATGAGGGAAATGCTGGGCTGCATATGTGATGAGGGAAATGCTGGTCTGTCGATTAGATGAGGGAAATTATGCGCGACCATGTTTATAAGAGGGATGTTCTGGGCTTAAAATGTAAAAAAAAATTAAATAGTAAATCAGATTCGAAAAATGTTAGGAAGGAAATGGTAATAGGGAAATACTGTTGGGGTAATAAATCAAGAAAGAATTTTAGAAAGTAATCAAATTTTCAAGCAGCTGAGATAGGAATTACGAACTGTTAGCACGGTAGTAAAAGAATCCTATGGAAACGAGAAGTACACTTTTGAGTAAAGCTACTGAAAAAAAAAAAACAGAAAAATCGACCAAGTGGATGTAGTAGCAAAAAATCGTACTCGTACGAGTACAGTTTCAAAGTATGATAGGATTGGTAACTCACTCACAGCGATAGAAATAGAATAGTTCGCGTTGTTAACGCGAGCGATACATTGAATAAAATCATCTCCAGGAATAAAAATAAATAAAAACTTTCAATTTATTCAGCTTGGGTGCGAAAATGGAATGATATATCACTTAGAAATTTCATATTCTACGATCTCAATATTGAGACATAGAGCTAAAATTGCACCACATTTATTTTCCGCCATGAAATTCGACTTAGCCAGCACAGCGAGTTTCCGCCATTAAACTCAATGAAACTTGACATAGCCAGCACAGCGAGTGTACACGCACAGCCATCTTGCACGACTCGACGTAATGGCACTCGACACAGGCACGCTTATATTGTCGTCATATGAGGCGTCCTTGCGGTTCAATGGAGTGGGACATCAAAGCCAGAAGTCTTCAAAGCAATTTTTGCAGCTCCACACACTCAAAACACCCTACGTAAACTAGTCAGGAGCAAATGCAATCGATAATACGAAGTGAAACTGTACAAGTGAGCCATCGACAACAGATATAATCGGAAATTCTTTCTTCCATTTTCCAGTAGATCGTCATCAGGATACAAAATGTCAGTAGTAACGACATGAAATAAAAAAAACTTTGAATTTACAATAAAATAAAAATTTAGCAAGTTTTTGCTTAAAATATTCCATGTATGCACTGGAGTTCAAAGTAATTTATCCCACAAGCGCCTGATACACATTCTCTAGGATCGACAGGGTACAATTTTTCCCGCGCCGAGACTACCTAGCCGCTACCTGCTCGCAGGCCACTAACTTAATTCCGACGCTTTTTCAGCACGAGACTTGGGCTCGCAATTTTGCATGATAGCCGTAGAGGGCTGGGCAGGAAAATGCTCGCCTGCAGCCTTCCTACCTGAGCCTATTGAAGCGCTCGGTACAGAAGTGCTGTGTGGCCCAGCTCAGTGATGGACCTTATTGGGTGGGGCTTACAGCGTATATAGTCAAGCCAACACCGTTTATTATTATTCATTTCAATTTTATTATTTTGCGTACATTTATGGGATTGAAATGCAATACAGAATTTGAAAAACTATTCCATAAAATTAATACATTTACCAACATATGTTGATGTAATACATAAAACAAATCTCGAAAACATGTAAAACGGTTGTAAATCGGTTATAAGGCCTCATTAGACAATTAAATGCTTAAAATATATTAAGAATACTGTAGAAGAAAAATATTTTGCTGGAGAGACGTCCGATGCGTGAGAAATCAATAATTTTAGTTTTGAACGCGCAAGAAAAGTCGGTTGGGAGTTTACTAGCGCTTCAACTATTGAGATATCACGCAATAAAAAAAGCAAGAAGTGTAGTATATCACACAAAAGCTCACAAATTTTCATCAATAAGAAGTTATTCATGATTTATTCAGTGTGTTGGTTTAAGACGTTATTTAGGTCTTAAACTACCAACACACTGGAGCCCACGGTGTAGCTGAGGAGACATAGAGACGAGCAGATTGAGATAAAAACGAAGACACTAAAGGACAAGATGTCACTTACGCTGCTCACCTGCCGCTTGCTTCAATTGGACAGAGCGAGGAACAAACATGGCCCAAGATCAAAGGCAAGAAAGCAGACATTCTCAATGATGATTAAATTTCAGAGCTCAGCAAGGACTATCAATCACGGCTGAGCAGCCACTGAGCTCCTAGGGATCGACAGGACTCGTTAAACGGAACCATGTGCGCCAATACATCAAACGATCAAGTTCATCGTGGTTTTTACCGACCGATGAAGTAAGTCATTGAACGGAAGTCGATGATCTCTTACCTTGCGCCTGATTTATTGCGGCAACGGATTTCGTGGATACGAATAAGAACGATCAGACAGAAAATCGAAAAAAAGTTTTGCGGAAGCAGCCAAGCAGAATTTTTTCCTGTCAAATTGCGATCGAGATGAATCGTAGGCCACATGTGATGCGCAATCAATCTTCCTTCCAAGATATTTCTCGAAGTTCATCACGCAAATATTTGTGACAAAATTAATGCAAGAAGGTACAGTCGGAATGTTCATGGGACAGGAATTTAATCAGTACACATCTGTCGTAATAATTAAGTTATAGCTCACTAAACACGTAATTGGCCGGGATTGTTCCAGTGCATCAATTTCGTGCAATGATAAGTTGAAAGCCGTAAAATTTGGAGAGAGGCGAGTTGCAAACACAAACAATCGGAAAATTCCTCTGTCAAATCGAAATAAAAATGTTTCACTAGAAACACAGCACCCAATACCCATCATTTTCTCCCTGATATCTTCGCTGCAAACAATTGGGATGAACTTTCAATTTGCATTTCAATGAAAAACTCCAGCAAACGTACAATAGCGGATTCCCAGTGATCAGCGCGATAGTGTTCTTATGATCTTGTCTACGTCGACACTGGACGTATATTTTGGAAGCTGGAAATTATCAGCAACATTTAAATTGCGGTCAAAATCAAGAAAAAGCATCAAAATTATCGATTAATTATAATTGCGCTCGTTTGTTACTCAAATCGAAAATTTAGTGATATTAGGATGACAACTCTAGCGATTTATAAATAAAATTGAAGTGGGAAAATCCTGGAAAACTGATTATTTACTATATCCTCTCATTTCATAACCTGACTGTGGACAGAGGGAGTTTTATAAGTCTTCGTACCGATCAGCTCCAGCCTGCGCATTACGAAGCCGGGCCAATACTTTAAAAAAAGTTAAGAGATCGTAAGTTCATCAGCCAATCATTGACGGCCTTTCAAGCAGAATTCATCAATCATAGACAAGAAAATAGAGCGTAAGTACTTACGTTTACTTAGCCAGTTTTGAAAGTATGGCCCCTGATCTCCAATCAATGACACAAATCGTCGGCCTCCTCCGCGGAGCGCCGCGGGTTCTGCTACCATGCAAGCAATTCACACGCAGCCGCCGCTGATGTTCACTACGCGTGCGTTCCCATCAGTCAAGCAGCGTAGGCTTTACTTAAGGTTATCCGAAAAGATGGACGAATTTTTAAGAATAATACCATGGAGAAATTGACCGGGAGTTAATAAGATCGAGTGAATTGGACGTCAAGCTTAGAGGCTATTTTCGAATACGTAGAACTTGACTACTAACAAATTTCGCAACAACTTCCACAGAACGTTACCCGGCAGAAATGTGTCATTCATTCGTAGCTCTTAATAGTTGAGTTTACGATTGAAAAATTCAATAGAAAAAAGAGAATTATTTGTACTGAACATGTAAACTTTCCTAATAACCGAATCACGAACTTCTTAGGACGGTAAAAGTTAAAGTAGCTGGAAACGGTCATCTTGTGAACTCCTTGTGACGAAAAATATATGTGGAAGCATTAATATAACCTGAATTTACGTGCGTAAAAACTTGTCAAGGACGCGTCGAGAGCGACGCTGAGACTCGCGCAAACACCAGCGACTGCAATATTAGAGTGCGACGTAAACACGCGAGGAGTTCAAGAGAGAGTGCACGGAGAGGGAGAGAGTGCACGGAGGGAGAGAGAGAGTGCACGGAGGGAGAGAATGCACGGAGGGAGAGAGAGTGCACGGAGGGAGAGAGAGTGCACGGAGGGAGAGAGTGCACGGAGGGAGAGTGTGCACGAAGGGAGAGAGAGAAAGAAGAGGGTAACATGGAGTGAGAATATAGAGGTGAGAAGAGAGTAATAGGAAGGCACGTAGTAACAGAAAAGATGGGAGTTGACGACGAAAAGAGGATGGCATGTAGTTGAAGCGAAAGGAACGCAGTTAAAGAAAGTAAACGGGAGGCGCAAAAGTGGGAGATTGAAAGTGAGAGATAAGAGGAGTGAGAGTAAGTAGATAAGAGGAGTGAGAGCTCAGTGAAATTGATTGGCATTGAGCCGATCGCCTGCGAGATTTCTGTCCATGTGACAGAAATGGAGTGGACGAACAGTGATCAAGGACGGTCAGAAGTTACAAAGACAAGAGAGAGAGAGATGAAGTGTCGCATGTCAATATATTTCTCTGTGCTAATGCTTTTGCAAAAATGCACCAGCCAAAACTTGATGGTAGAATAATAAACATTGAGGAAAGAGTGAAAAAAATTTAGGGTTTACGTGTTTTCAAAAAAATTCAATAGTACTTTAATAATTTTCTAAAATAATTACAAATTTGGACAAATAATGTTAAACAAAAACGTGGGCTCCAATAAATTTGAAAGGGCGATTGAATTTCATTTAAATTGTTACTATGCAAACTGGAGAAATTCGAAGTGTTCGGATTTAAAATAAGTTTACTGCAGCTCTAGATGGTCCCTACATAGTCCATGCCATGCAAAAGACCCCCAATACTCACCAGGTTGTTGCAAGATATCTTCTTCAGCGACCGTCAAGAAATGCCGCGCTTTGGACTCGCGGCCGCGTCTTTTGTCGTCTCCTCGCTGCGGCCCCGCAGTCTCATCGCTCGCAGCAACGACTTCCTCGAGGCCCTGAACCTGGGAGTCTATGATCTCGGTATTGATAGTTTCAGTATCGGACTTGTCTGAGTTACTGATCAGGAAATTCGTATTTTTTGGATTGGTAATACGAGCACTGGAAATGTTTTCACCTTCGCTCGAGTCTGTCACACGACTGTCCTTTATTTCAGACGTACTGTCATTATTGCCAACGACAAAATCGATGACAGCTTCATCAGCAACAATTCCGATAGAGTCTTCAGCTTCTTGGTTTACATCAGCAACATTGCTATATTCGGCGTCAACAGAAGGTTTTCTTTTTTCAACGTTAACAACGTCATCAGCTGTATTGTTCAGGTCTGTTGTCAGAGTAGTTGTATCGTCGCCATGGTTATTCGCATCAAGGGCCACTTGATGAGCGTCGTCTTCTTCGCCTTCCTCAAAACCAGAAGAAGCCATGTCAGGATCAGCGGTAAATGTTTTGTCTTTGACAATCAAGTGTTGAGCCGCAACGTTTATTGAAGGTTCGGGAGATACTTGCCCATGAGACGTCAAGTTGGGAGCCAAAGATTCTTCGCCGATAATCAAATCTGATTGCTTTCCGTCTGATGGTTGTTTTGGCGCGCCAGAAGACTCTGGTTTTTCAGACAAAGAGCTTTCACTTGTGGCCGACGTAGGTGACCCCAAAGACGATTTTTCTACCGCAAAGATCGAAGTGTCAGGGGAGGTTTCATCATCTATTTTGGTTACTCGCGTTGTAGACGGAAAGCTTCCCGCGGGCCCTAGTAGGGGCGACTGAGATGCGGTGGCTTCAACCAGTGAAGAAGAATGAGAATCTGATGGCTCAACTGCCGCCAGATTCTCAGAATTTCCTTCTGCATCGATGTTCGATTTGGAGATCACTTTCAAAATGGTGCCATCGGTCATCATTTGGTCGCTAGCTTCAGGGAAATCTTCTTTAGGGAAGGACGAAAATACTGTGGCTTGGTGGGCGTGATCAACAGAACGCACATCAGCAGCATAACAGGAGTCGACTGTTGCAAGAATGGCCACGACGGCAAACAGGAGATTGTATTTACCGCCGCAGATGACGAAGGGCGTGATGGCTGCGTGCATCGCCATCTTCCCTCTGCAACACGAAAGCATTTGGTTACTACTACTTCACTAGATATGGAATTAAAAATGTTCACTGAAGACACACAAAACCTGGATTGTATTCATGGTGGATAAAATAACTGACAACCTGCAAATTATTTCTTGTGAAACATCCAAGTCTTACAGAATCATCCTAACCGATCAAACTATAAAACAAAAACAGAATAATTCTGTACTTAGAATTAAATTAAATTCAAACTAAGAATTAAATTAAATAAATTTCTCGTAACAAAAATGATAATAAAGTTAAAAGAAAATCTGAACACATTTTTCTAGAGTAAAATGGCTTTCCAAAAGGCTTAAATTATCCTTCAAGCCAACAGTTCCAAATAGATTTTATTGTGTTTATCTTTGGCAACAAAGTCTACAAAATATTTAATAAGGTTTTAAACTCGCAATTCCAATAAGATTGTAGAAGTAATGTAAACATATTTCCTCGCTCAATTGCATGCATTTTCCAGTATAAACTTTTCGTATGCTGAAGTCAAAGGCGCTTCCTCACAGTACCGAGTCCAAATAATTTTCCAGCTTTTCCCCACCTGGGGAGGCCAGCGCGCGGAGACCTTAAACAAGTCGCTGTCTAACGTCACAAGCCTCATTAAGGTCACATACATTAAGGGCATATAATAAATTCCATCAAGCCCACATGCTAAAGTCAGAAATGGCTACAGGATTGTTTTTGCTTGTTTCCACTATCGTACTTTTTGACCGTGCTTCCTTCAGTCTAAAATTTTTTTTCTCCCCCTGTTCTCTTACAAATTCCATCGAGCACATATGTTAAAGAGAAAAATGGCTACAGGATTGTTTATTCTTGTCTCCACTATCGTACTTTTCGACCGTCCTTTCTTCAGTCCAAAAATTTTTTCTTCCCCTGATCTCTTACCCTTATAAGCTCTTCACTTCAAGTAGCCCTGACCGCATCATCGGCGTTTTCTTATGCACTAAATTGGTCTCCTCGAGGCTGTATTTCAGGAGCCTGTCCCTCATACTGAAATGTGTCCCCTATAAATCGGGGCGACGTCGGAAACGCGTTCCGCAAAAGTGGCTTCGAGCTTCCAATTTTCCGTTTCGTCTCCTGACAAGAATTACGGCATTCGTTTAGATCGCCCGCTCGTTGTAAAGACTGGCGCGAATTTCCTTTCAATTGTTGGTTCTATCACACACTGTTATTTAATTTGTCTTTTTAAACTAAGATTACTGGTCTAGCTGGTGAAAACTACTTCGGCCTTCACAATTAAAAGGCAAAGGCATTAAGTAACCTTTTGATTGAATTCATCATGAAAGAATTCATTGAGAATGTCAAGAAAAAACTACAATAAATTCATCGGTCAATTCGCCGATTTTTAAGCGTCCTTGCCAAACGAAAGTAAGCAAATCTAGACTTCTCGTCCTATTAGAACTTAGCTGCTCATTGCCCTAATGAGCCAAGTTTGACAGTTACGAAAATTGGCAAAATAAACTTTTGCTTTCTACGCAATCAAAAAATTCTTTCTATTTTATGTAAGTTAAGACTGAAAGTTACTGTTTAGAGAAACGTTCATCATCAAAAAACAAACGAATTTTTTCTTATGTGGTTTGCGAGGGCGATAAAAACTGGTGCGTTGCGGGGCCGATGAAAGCCATGAAGAATAGCGCTAATTAGGGCTGAGTGGCGCCCCAGACGGGGGGAGGGAGGGAGGGAGGGGGAAGTGGCAGGCGTCGACTGGGGATGGACCATTATTACTAATTAGTGTATTGATCATAAGTGAAATGAAGGTCGTTTGGCGCTGGTCATTGATCATGAGTGGCATGAGACATGCATATGCTGTAATTATCATTTCTGAACTTGAAGATGCAAAAAAGTCAAGCTTGCGGGTGTTGGAGCTGGAAATAACGGATTGAAAAGTCAGCCTCGTATGCAAAAGCCGACCTCGAAGAATGCACGTGCCGAACTCCACAGAAACAAGAACCAATAAAAAAATTGTTACAAACAAGAACCAAAAATTAAAATTGACGAATGCTGCAAATTAGGAAACTTTTAGGAAATGAAGCTACTGGATGCGGGTTATTGGGTTACAGGAGCTGAACTACGACTACTAATAAGAGTGGCTTGTAGCTAGTTGCTACAATCAACAATTATAAGAAAGAACAATTAGTGTCAGCCCCTATCAATCGATGTTTAGTAATAATATATAAATTCAAGATTTATTCGTAATAACTTGGGCGAATTTGGCCTATTAGCTCACGAAGTAATTTGCCAGCCGTTGAGCTCGTTTCAAGCCCCGTAGAGAGCGGGAAGCACACAAAATTAAAGGTGAGAAACACGGCTCGAATTATCGTCACAAAATAAGTTCCATTTGCGATGATGCAAGGCTACAGCCATAGTGCCAGACGTATTTTTCAGAGCCTAGTGGCTTTCCTCGTTGGAAGACGACGAATTTTGACGGCAATTATCGCGGGAAAATCTCAAGGGCAGTGCCCCGGTTGTCAAAGTTTAAGTCGCAACTTTGAGCGAGCGGCGAGGAATCTTTGCATAATTAATATCCCTCGCATCATTAAACTTTGCATTTTTATAGGACTTAAATAGACGTCAGACGGAGCAAAATTAACGCCTGCACTAACCCTGAAGATTTATTCGTGGGGCCCACGTGGATGAGCCATGAGGCTTGGTGAAAGGAGACGTCAAAAATGTACGGGATTAGATTATAAGGGGCAATTTCATAATGCATGCGAGGCAGGTAAAATAAAAACGTCAAAAATGTTTCGGGACTATATGATAAATTGTAATTTCATCATTCAGTCGAGGAGGATATTCGCAATATATTGGTTGAGATTATGAAAAGAAATTCTAACATTACGTTGCTGCAAATTTATCGTACCGGGACCATTTTCCGCCGCACAACGTACATTGAACTACATCTTCAAAAGGAACTTAGGAAGACGTCAAAAATGTACGGGATTAGATTATCAGGGCTAATTTCATAATGCATGCGAGGCAAGTGAAATAAAGTAGCCAAAAATAATTCAAGACTATATGATAAATTGCAATTTCATAATTCAGT
This sequence comes from Hyalella azteca, assembly GCF_000764305.2. NCBI lineage: Eukaryota > Metazoa > Arthropoda > Malacostraca > Amphipoda > Hyalellidae > Hyalella > Hyalella azteca. The sequence continues at coordinate 38,193 of NW_025945418.1, forward strand.
CGAGGAGGGTAATCTCAATCTATTGATTGAGATTATGAAGGGCAATTCTAACATTACGTCACGGCAAATTATCGTAACCGGGACCATTTAATTTTACGCCGCACAACCTTGGATTGCAACTACAAAAGAAAGACGTCAAAAATCCTAGCGATAATAGATGAGATTATAAACCATCATTTCCTCATACAGTCGAGGAAGGTACCGAACAAGAAAATTCAACTTTGTACACAAGTAATGATAATTCAGCGCACCAGAACACGTAAATGGATTTAGTTTAGAGACATGCGGTTAATATCAAGCCTAATCGACCTTCATGAAGCTCACTGAGCAGCAGTAATTAATGAAATCCGGAACGAAGTTTAAAAGCGCAGTAATCCATGTGTACAAATTAGTCATTAATAACGTTATTCGTACGTTTCCTTTAATATTTGACGGTATGAAATTCGATAAACAATCACTAAAATATAACATAAATTGGTAGACGAAATATGAATTTGCGAAAGTAAAATGCACAGAAAATGCGCAGTTTCCCTGCTGCAGACCAAGCATAATAGCATATTTTACGGGTGCCATTTTAGGACAGCAATTAAATGGCAATATCGGGAGCGCGGTAAGCAATAAACGCCTCAAGCAAGTCCCTCGAAGCCGCCTAGGCAATACAGCAATGCTGCTAAATGGAGTGTAGCAATATACACGACACAGCAAAACAAATTCGTATAGACAACAGCAGGCTGTATATATAGGCCGTGTTACGTCTGCACGCAACGGTCTTGTATTATCATCTGCACATTAATAACTGCAATAGCACAAAAAGCATTACAGCAATATGAACAGTTAAGCATGCGGCTGCAATAATAATTTATCTGATATTGCGTTCAATTGCTGTTCGAGAAAAAATGCTATTACACGAAATAAATCAGAGTACTTCACTGCGATAAATAATTTAGAACGAAATGAGGTTTCATGAGCCACGATATTTGAGCGATGCAATAAACCCTTATGTGATCATCCCTCATGCGACTGAAGCAATGAGCGTCGATGCTTGCCATCATAAGTTGCTTTTGCACGCAGTCACCTAGCTCCTTTCCTCGATCCTATCCCCCTTAATAAATCCAAACAATTGCCGTAGAAATTTTCTTTGAAGGGAATGGTGTGTATCCAATGGAGATTTGCAATGAAGATTACTCGCAAGCTTGGCTCTACGTATTTCGTGATTCTCAGAGAACTATTTGCGATTTTTGGTAATTAAGAAGTAGATTGGTGTCGGTGCACAGACTGAACGGTAAAATAAATAATTAACAAAGAATAGAACACGGTATAAAGTGCAAGTTAGAATCTAGACTCGATGGCGTTCCATCCGGAAATATCGTGCTAAAGTACGTTAGGAATTTTGATTGAACACAGAAACGCGACTTTTCTTCAGATTGTGCATATTTCTGCCAAATAAAATGAGGTAAAGATTGCATTGCACAGCTGATATTTACAGACGGTTTCCTAATTGAGCGAGTAAACGGTACTCTTCAAATCAATCCAGGGATAAAAACATCAAGTATTAATAAACTAACCCTTTACGTTTTCTAATTTTTAATACAAAATTTCTTAAGGAGGAAACTGTTTCAAACAATTTATCCGAAGCAGTATATAAAGCCCCCGGACACAACGGTAAGATGGTCACCAAGACACTCGATACAAAGACGGAATTTAGCCGATGACTTTAATGGGACATCGAGCGCACGAACGGCCCCCGGACTGATCATTTGGACCGAGCAACTGCCCTGTATCCTGGCACGCGATTTGCAATGCAGAGCAATGCGCCGCGGAAGCTGTAGCCAAAGAACTGCATGAGGCGCGTCTGGCCGTAATTAAAGCATTGGATTATCGGAGAAATTCGGCAAGGGATTCATTGACAATGGATGAGAAAGAGGCGACATTTCCTTGCCAATGAGACAATGTAACGGTGGGACAAAAATTGTTAGTTGAAGGAGGAAAATAATTCTAGAAATGTGCGACAAAAAATAATATCACAATGCATATTACTATAAAACTAAGCAAATAGAAAAAGAATACAAAACTATCATCTGATGCTAAATGTTACAATTTCACACTATCAGTTCATATGCGCCAAGTGCTATAAAAAAACGACAACGGAAGATAAGCATGACCGGAGATAATTATCAAGATTTTTGACAATCAAGAATAATGAAATTTAATCCATTAAGAGATTCATAACTGAAAGTATTTCGTAAATAAACTAACAAATTACGCTGTACACAAAGTAGGAAAATTTAAGACAAAAAATAAACAACCAGAGATAAAAACTCAGTCAAAAATAGCAGACTTACCGCGAGTAAAAAAAAAAGACGGGGAAATATCAGTGGCACTGCAACATCGAAACCTTCTCAAAAGGGTTCGACATATTCTAGTATCAGCTCATGAGCCAGCTGTCATGCACGAATTAACAATAATATTTCTAATACTAACCTTTTAGTGATGAAGTCAAACAATAAATATCATGTAGCACAAACATACCGATTGCTTCACAGACAGCTCGAGTCAGCACCTAAAGAAGTGACTGTACCTAAGTATGTCGAGTCGACTCAAGAACGGAACGTTACTCTCACATTGTGATAATCCCCTTCTCTTTTAACTGACTGCATAATCGTGAAATTCAACTGAAGGTGATATAAAGTTCTCAAAAACCAATCATAAATTATTTCTATCTCTCGAAAGCTTTTACACTCACAGAGAAGAGACGACCTCATACTCTATCAGTTTGACTGGAATCATATTAAATGCTCCGTCACGAGACTCCAGGATCCTCAAAATCTGGGTTTAAATCTCATTCTTTCAAGCCATTAAAGACTATTTAGGAAACTGAAGCTAGCAAGAGGCTGTAATATATATCAAAACAAGCATTAGAAGCTGAGATACTGTAAGCACCAGCCGGGTATTTCACCCACTTGGCGGTATTGCCTAGCTCCACTGCACTCACATTGCCCCCTTACGAGCACCGCTATTGCCACTACAGCAACACGATTCCAGAGCAATTCAGCGGATGTCTCTCTAAAGCAATTCACTGGAGCGCTCGTGACCAATATCTCACATGAGCGGCCAATCACTTTATGCAGGGACCAAGGGCACTAAATATTTTCAAACGAATTTGCGCTTTAGACGGTGACATCTTTAAATGAATTTATATATTTGAAGGAGAACGCAGGCTTCAGGGATTAGGAATGTAAATACAGCGTTTGAATTAGATTATTCCTGAGTTTGAATCAGAAAGAAAGTGTTTTGACGGTGTGAAACTCACGTATAAATAGAAATGATACACTTCTACACGACCGGNAGTGAGTGACAGAGAGCGCATTTTCTCGTCGACGAAAACTTGAGGTCACGGACAGACAGACGGACAGACAGACAGACAGACAGACAGACGGACGGACATGGCGAGCACAATAGTGCATTTTTTCCATAAATGAGAAAATGCGCTAAAAATGAGAGAGTTTAACTTTCTGCTGGAGTTTCGATCGCATTCGTCCAGCAAAAGTGCTTCAAACATCCGATGGACACTTATTGCCATCGTCGCGTCTTTGCCTCAACGAGCAATCTAAGACGATCGCCATCAACTTGCTGGGTGATTTCTCACAACTCATCTAGTCAATGATTTATCTCTCATTCAGCAGCGTTAATTTAGAAGACTTCACATTTTTGTAATGCCATTATCAAGCAGATCAATTATTCCACATGTTTCAGCAACGAATTTCTCTTGATAGACATCAGCCTCGCACTAATTTTTACCGCACCAGCCTAACAACAGTCGGTCATGCACCAGGCAGGGAATAATTCATTATACAACAAAGTGTTCATCAGTCACGAGGCAATTCGCCACATGCCACAGAGATACGCCAGCAATGCCATGCGCGACAACGCGCCATCCGCCGTTGAGTGCCACAATATTGCGCCGCGCGCAGCACCCTCCCCATTGCATCTTCATGAAATAACTAGCAATTTGAATTTAATTTAATAAGAACTAAATAAATTCGACGGGCAACTACTGTACGCGACAGTGATAAACGCGAGTGCTCGATCGTTTATGCCTGTAATATACGTGATGATAAAATTGAAGTTGTTCAAGAAAATAAACGCAATTTAGTCTATATTTACAAACGAACATGACTGCTTGTAGCTGAACTTCAATGATTTCAATTTTTAAAAATTTTTCATTTTTTGGAATAAAAAATTAGTTGTTTACAATTATCTACATAGTATGTCGATTGAGGCTTTAACAATAATTTAAAAAAAAAACGACTATAATGAACGTGAAGCAAATACTATCTAGAGTAGTACAATAGAAATTTGATTCTGAAACTTACATATAGTTTTAAAATCTTACTTTGCCTCTAAAAGCATTAAGTTAAATTAGGTAAGTAAATATTGATATATTTTTTGAGATTCCTAAAATAATATCAAACGTTGCAACATTAATCTGTGGGGGCTGCTGCGCTCATTTCCTGCAATTTAAAGTTAGCCTCAATTTTCGGGCTAACCGAAGTTCACTTTAGCAGGGCGCTGTTTTTCAGGGAACGATGGTGTAATAATTTAGCGAGAGGCTGAGTACAGAACACGGAAGCCGGCCACATCTTTAGCAGTAACTTAGTTGGCAATAGATGACATCGTCAAGGCGCGCCTCGCTCTAAACGCCAAGTGCTGCATGGATACATAGGCCTTTATATGCTCTTATATATGCTACTTTTGTAGAAAAATCGTACAAGTTCTATACCATTTTTAATTATAGAGAATTATAATTAATTATAATTATTAATTATAATTACAGAAGTTATTACATATAGTCTCCCTATTATAGGTCCGACGATGTCCATCTTCACTTGAGATTGAGGGTTAAAATATTTAATCTAATTAATCTAATTATATCCTTATAATGTTGCGCGCATGGTGATATTCGCTTGTTATGAGGCAAAGTTGACGATCATTAGCTTCATCGGGATTATTACCTCAAACATTGCATCTGTGCTGACCTCGTGTTTAAACCGTATCATTAGTCATGTAAAATCTTGCTTTCTTTAACTTAATTTGAGTTTGTGCGAATGTGTTTTCATTTTGTTTTGATCATTATAATTTCATTTTCGGGCCTCTGTGCTCGTACGTTTAGGTCTTTATTATACTGGCTTCACGACTGTGGTTGAACTTCACGACTGTGGTTGTGGGTTTTTGTTGCTCCATGAACCTTTTGTGCTTAAATTTATTTAACTTTTAGACTTAGAGCTTGGCTTTAACTTAACTTTAACTTTAGACTTTAACTTTAACTATGCCTATATTTGACACCAGTAGGTATGAACGAACACATCTTGTACTATTTTCACTTTTTCTCTTCTTGTAGTTCTCAACGAGAACACTTGTCTAGGGTTCCTCAACGGAAACAAATAGGTCAGTTATTTTGATTATTTCGAAAGTGCTATTATTTTTCGTATTTTATTTGGGCATACTAATGAAATGCATTGAATTACACCTCGAATTCGTTATTAATAGGTTTAAACTGTTTATCTATCTCATGCTGATAAGAATACACCCAACGACCTCTAGTTTCAAATGGGTCTCAACCCTACTGCTTCTGTTTGTTTGACCTGCTGCTGATTTGCTCCCTAATTGTTACGTTCTGTTAATTCTACTATTTTCATTAAAAATTAGTTTGATGATAAGCAAATAATGAGAGACAGAATCTGGATAATAAATCCAGACAGCCGAACATACGCGTAAAATCGAACTTAACGAATATTCCTGTCGTGACTAGCACAATTATCAAGTTATTTGGATGGATGCTTGGGTAATATGGTGAAAATTGGAGACAAAGACGTTCAAACCTGTAACAGTGACTCATTTCTTTGAATTTAAATATTGTGATCTTTAAATCCTAATTTTCGAACCAATACCAATATCTGCGTATTTTAATACAGCGAGTTCCACGTCATGAGTATCGTTTTCCACTGGCTTGTTCTGTGAACCATTTCATTTTGAGAAAAATTCCATTATGAGAACCACTTCTTTTTTAGAACCACTTCTTATTGAAAACCAGTTCATTTTAAGAACCAGTTCATTTTGAGAACCAATTCATTTTAAGAACCACTTTATTTCGAGAATCATTTCATTTTGAGAACCAGATCATTTTGAGAACCAATTCATTTAGAAACCAGTTCATTTTGAGAACCAATTCATTTTGAGAACCAATTCATTTTGAGAACCAGTTCATTTTGAGAACCAATTTATTTTGAGAACCAATTTATTTTGAGAACCAATTCATTTTGAAAACCACTTCATTTTGAGAACCACTTCGATAAAAGTTTCAACGGTTTCATTGTTCTTTAATTTCCAATTGTACCGAAATTCAATATGAGCCCAATGTAGGAGATTTCTCTGGAGAAGCCAAGCGTATGGAACTTCCATGCCAAAACTAAAGTGCAGATGGAGTATTCATGGCCCAAATAATGATAAAAATATACGCTCCTACCACATTTTTACAATTGAGCTCCTAAGCTCAATNCCGCTATATTGAGCGTCGCAGCGGCAGGAAGCGGATAACTTTTAATTGGATAGATCAAGTTAAGCGCAAATGTTCTTACTGGCAAGCAATTAAACCGAGAGGGTTAATGACTTAGAAGGTTAACGAGGGTGACAGCTTGGCGATACCAGGGTCTGTGTCTCAGGATCATGACGCAATACGAGGGGAACTTGGTAATCTAAGGTAATCTACTTGCATTGCGCGGAGCGAGACAGCAAACGGTGACAATTTTGTATGATCCTTATAGTGAGGATCTTGGCTTTGGGTAATAATTTTAAACAGCAAAGATGATCGAAGAAAAAATGTTCAGTCATAATTCTTCGACATTAATTTATGCGAAAAAAATCATACGAAAGGAGCTGCTGGTGATCGAGTGAGGTACTATATGAATTGAATCAGAACGATTCATCAGCAGTAATGCACTAACATCCAGTTTGATAATTAGCTAAAACCCGACCTCATCTATTTATCTCTTAATTCTTTAACTAAAAAGCAGAACATTGTCATACGCATGCTTGGCGGACGAGAATTCAAATTAAAAATGCTCCACACAGCTGAATATGACTGAAGCTACCTACCACAATTGTAACTTGATTTTAACATGCAAAATAGCCAAAACCCACATTATTTTAGCTAAAAATTTATTTAGAGAAAATAATGCCGATTTTAAGTAAATACGCTATGTATAATTATTATACTTGGACGCCCGCAACGCAATGAATAAATATAGCAACAAGTCGTTCAGAGCCTAAATAAGCGGACTCTGGGGGCTGATTCCCGAGCGCAATCTTCGTGCATACTGAAATTATTCATTTCAGTAGAACTATTTCGAAAACAAGCGACTTTTTATAGAATCAACAAATCGGCGCGAACAATCATAATTTAATTCTACATTTTAATGTGGTAGATAATACGATCTGAAAACAAATCAAGTGGAATATCTACGTTAATTTTGTCCAACTACTTAAAATCTTATTGGACGAGTGCCTGAAGTTCATGTGTCATGGTCGTTTGAATAAGGGCATATTAGTAGATTATTTTCAGTTATACAACCAAACTTCGCAAAGCTTTGTGCATAGGCCCGGCAATTTGCAGATGACATCATCGTCACATTATATAAACTAGCATTGGAAGTAAATGAAAACAAATTTTGTTCTTACAATTTGAAAGTTACTCAATCAATGAAAATTTAGTAAATTAATTAAATTGAAACTCTGAGAATAAAACCACGACGTTATGTTTGCTACGCGATATTAAGGGTTTGTTTAACACAAAAAATTACTTAATATAATCATTTATTTTAACTTGAAATTGTCCATGCAAATAATCAATTCATTACACGTATTTTGTTTACAGTCACTAATGAATTCGTTAACTCAACGCAAGTTTTAATATCCCTTAATGTATTTTTCAATAAATCTACACGATCAAAGAGCCATCTGATGAGGTCATTTGATCTCCATTTACGAGAAAACAATTGATTATTTTTGAGCTTCAAGGCAAGTAAATTTCCATTATTGTGTGCCACGGTACACCATTAACGTGCTAAATTATCATCAGTTAATATTTATAATAGATGAATGTTATTTTAATAACGCGACGCGAAGTTTTGTCGGCATCAGCGAAGGCCAGCAACTGAGAAGCATGGCGAGCAATAACGTTACGAGGACACACGAATATACGGACGGGCTTCCTCTATTGGGGAAGTCAGACAAGATCTGTGGAGCATTCAGGCTCATTAGGCCGTATCTTGGATACAGCCTGACAACGGGGCGTAATGACCTCAGGCATGAAGGCGATGAACGCTCTTGCTGACACCTTCGCAAAACGCGCCTAGATCGTCCGTAATTAATTATATCCAAGGCGCCATGATGGGAAAATTATTCTGAGACTTGAGTCAAATTACGAAGTGTATGGTGTTAAAGCCACATGAAAATTCCAGCATATCTTAAAACCATTTGTACGCATTGTCCTCCTAAGGTCGATATCAAAAGCGTTGCGAAATTCACCAACAATATACACTCCAGGGCTTGCGGCCGAGCTATACACGTCAAGCCACGTCGTCGCGACAGTCAAGCAAATTCTAGAGTGCAGCAGTCACCAAAGAAGCATTGGTGAATCAACCAAAAGCTTAACTATTGAGTACCTATAGTGAATCATTTGAATCAGTTAAAGCTCAAAACTTTTCAAAAATGTTTCGGACGACTAAGATCTCGCGCAGAAGTGACTTCACAGTAATGCGACCCAAGTAACATATGCGCCAGTCAATCTCATTATTCTGCGCATGAGGATATGCGAGCAAGTCGATCAGGATCTCACGTACCTTTCTACATAGAATAACAGTCATGTCACAGAAACATGTCGACAAGCTCGGTAAGCTATGATATAAAAAGGACACGAACTCAGAAATCTCAGTCTTGACAGGCATAACATTTCTGCTCTACAGAACTTCTGCTCATAAACCGATGTTTTCAGCAGCCCCACCCATGCAGTTAAGGATAAGTTTGGAGAAGAGCACACTGACTTGAGGTAATGCAGGTTTGTGCTGCGCTTGTTTTCTTGATACCAGAATTTGCATAATGTTTCGGCTGCGTGGCAGCCACTGACGCAATAACACTTCTGTTGAAGTACTCCGCTAAAGCTGCTAGTATTCGCTGCAAGTTTTCACACCTCAAATATTGTGCTGATTTATTCTACAGATGCAAGTATCTGATGCACTTGCCTGTGAAGCAGTTCAGGTTGTTAATGTGCTGTGGAGGGACAACAGTCGGGCTGTCTCAGTCGTGAGTGTGTGTGTGACGCTGTGTTAATATGTCTCACGTCTCAAAACCGCATTTAAGCAGTACCGTTCTGCCTGATGCACGTTCCGAAAAAATAAAGAAGCTGAGGGATAAATTCTTTAATCTGTCCATCGTCAGTTTCAAGAAGACATTTGGACTATTGCCACCATGCGAGATGTAAAAGATTATTTCACTGGGAGGACTATAAAAGTGCTTTTCAGCTACTGCAACGAAAATGAATTGTGTGCCCTCTACCTGTCACGTTCGCGAATCGATTTGTATGAAGTGTATAACCAGGAGTTCTGGTAGAGAGGCGCACCATCCCCGTAATATAGGCGCGAGCAAGGAACGTCTGGGGCCGGATTATCAAAACTTCGTAATTTTTTATACTTACGCACAAAAAGATATGTGTGTCTTAAGTACACCCTAATTTTGGCATTATCAATACTTGCGTACAGAAGACTTATCTGAAAAGCTATTATCAAACCACGTTGCACATCAGCCAATCAGGAAGTTCGCTTACATCCTTGTCTTTTATGTATGAGGGTTGTTTCTTTGATCGGGCACTGACAGTGGGTCGGATTTCTTGGCGGGGAAATGGGGGAGTTCGTATTTCTTTTTACAAGGTTCTCATTATTTCGACCCATTGATGGCAACATCGATGTTCGTTTGTTTGCACTGTGCAACCGTTAGTAATTTCGTTATTTGATTACCTTGTAATGTGGAAGCCACCTACTTTGTCTAGTTCATTATTTTGTGCATCGTTTTTATATGCTAAACAACTGCGTCTAAGGAGGGGAAGCGACTTTTATTGCAGCCTCGATATTTGTTTTTATGGTGTATTTTGAATATGAAAATAGCAAAGATTTATTGACGACCCAGTATTCTGTAGCAACCTGATGGTGCTTCTGTTAATTGTGCTCAAGTTCCTTCAAATATTTTAGAATGTGTTCTCTTGTACGGTACTTTGAAGGTGGGAAGAATTGGAGTTTCAGTCTAGGAATTTTCAAATTGGATCAGTGAACCTTCAATTAATTATCTGCATTATGATCTGCCACTATTCCCGTTGTTCCTCTATAAATACCGTTGATTTTTTCTGGAATTTCATTGGCTGACAGCGACGTGGGATGGCAGTGACCAATATTCGTTGAGCTCTCTTCAACCATCAAGAAAGAGTTAGGTTTAGTGTTGTAGCTCTCCCGCAATAGTGGTATATATATGATTCAGTTTCCACTGTTTCAGTGGTAGTATATATGATTCAGATTTTATAATTCAGTTCTCTACCATTATAAAGCTACCACTTCAAATACTTTAAGTCTCTATATAGTGCAGAGATATAAATAGGTTGAAGCCGCCGTTCTCGAGACACGATATTGCCCAAGGATCTCGGTCTTAAAAACACTGGCCGAACTTCCCGGATCTCAAAAGTGAGTTTCAAGCCAATACTCTCGTGGTATATCTGACTTAAAAATGCACGCGTAAATCTGGAAAAATGAAAATTTTACGAGCATGAAGCATCAAAAAGTCCCGACTTCTATATGAAGAGCAACAAAACTCATTATTCGAGCATCTGATTTAACGGTGACCTTCGCCACCTTCCACATCTTAACTTTCGGCTATAACTATCGATTATACAGTAAATTCTACATGATAAAATTACAATGCAATTACATCATAAAATTGAAGCATCAGTGAACGTGAAACATTATTGAAATCAAAAAATTCGTTGAGCGTGAAACAGATTTCAGAATTTTCGCTTAAACTAATTTCCATCACTATTTCAAAAACACGAGCGAGCACATAACCATTATAAGAATGGGAGGGGCACTTATAGCAGGAAGGAGGTGGGAAGCGCAGATAAGCGATGGCGGCAGTAAGTTCTCATTAGCGTCACGATCGCTGGTAATTACACTTATTACAGTCACTCCCAAAGCCTGATCAAAGCGGCAGGCTTTTATAAGTGCAGTGCAATAAGCGCGGATCTAATGGGACAAACGCCAGACTCTCAAGTTCCTTCATTAGTTCCCTACTCTCTTCGGTTTGATAAAAAGGCAGGGTGTTGAAACTGAAGCGACGATATAGAATAGAATAGATAATAGAAAGACGCGGATCTTCGTGTATTAACTTACTTTGTTTTCCATTTCCGTGGCGTGATCGCAATGCTGAGATTCGTAAAAAGCGCCTGTGATAGAAATGTTCTAACGATGTGAAAGGGGATATATAAGAGAATTTCCTTCGATTGTTAACCGAGTTTGCTTCTCACGGGGCAAGATCAATGAGTGATTTAACTAAAATTATACATTTATAACTGCAGTGAAATGAAGTTACAGAGTGAGTACAATCGAGGCCTTCAGTTTTCTACCATAAAGTTTACTCAAAAGCACAAACTACGAGTTGACCGTATAACTCAAATGACACAATTCCACTATTGAACAGCAAACGCTGTTAGTTTTCATAAGGATCAGCGGTACAGTCAGTGTATCTATTGCATTCATTAATGCGAGAAATTAACTCAACATTTCGTAACGCAGAGAATTGTGTAACAGAAATTCGTGAGCAAATACAAGCACCATTCATATCGCAGGGAATTAGCGAGAAAAAAAAACGGCCACACTGTGCAGGATATTATTATTTTGTTATATGATATTAGCGAGGGAAGCCGCCTAGCCGGACAACTTTTCGGTACATTAAATACTCAGATATGCATTGAGAGACGTGTTCCAACAGACGCTATAGACTAATGTCTGTTGAATGAAGAATGATAAAAAAGTTCAGATTAATTTTTTTAAAATATGTCAGCATTGACTAATGGGTGACTCAACTAAAGTTATACATTGATGATGCTTGTAGAGATGATCGGCAAATTTTGAGTAGAATAAAGGACGAATAGCTTATTTTATTTTGAGAAGAGCTCTTCAAATCAGTGGTTCATGATCAAATTGCGGGAGAGGGGCGTTAGAAGATCACTTCTAATATAAATACCAATACCTTATGACGCATTAATTCTTTCCGGGTTGATAGATAAAAATTGTGAAATTTCTGCCACAGTGTAAAGCGGTTGCCAACACATCAAGTGGCTGCCAACACATCAAGTGGCTGCCAACACATCAAGTGGCTGCCAACACATCAAGTGGCTGCCAAAACATCACGTGGCTGCCAACACATCACGTGGCTGCCAACACATCACGTGGCTGCCAACACATCAAGTGGCTGCCAACACATCTTTTGGAGGTTCAACCTAAACTTATAGACGAACGGTTTCTTTTCTGTTAAATTTCAAGATAAAATCTTACATGTTTTCGACTTCATCAACAGGCGAAGATGGACATAGCTTCTAACTGCAGGTATATTGTTAGTACAAGTAAATCTTTGGTGACCAGCCAAGGATGTGTAGCCGATAACGCACAAATTAATTGATACGAAGAAGCTAATACGAAGCTTTAGTCACCAGTTTAGTAACAAAATATACCCAGAAGGTGTTCTGGCTAGAATTCCAAGGGCCACTTGATAATAGCCAGGCAGGAACAATTAGAAATAAAGTCTTCAGATAACTCCATTTAAATCTTCTTTATTTCAGGTTTTGTTAAACTGCGGGACAGAAAACGCCGCAAATAAATAGAAAGTCAAATATACAAAAATAAAAGTATTTCAAATAATCAAGGATTCAAGGTAAACGACAATTAAATCGTAATATTGCCAGATGTATCACAATGACTCGCCTTACGACTGCAGGTTATTGAACTTACGTGAATGGCAGCCCTTGTCTGAATTGTAAACTTAAGGTGGAATTTGGTTGCTTTACCCTAGCCCTGAGAGATGGACGAATTACGTTACACTGGTGATAAATATACATACAGAGCATGACTCAATAAGATACAATATCAACGGAAAAGATAAGATTCACAAATTGCAATAAATAGACAAAACATGTATAACACTTACCTATACTAATCGGACTATGGAGTAGCGCTACTCCCAGCACAAGCTATCAACACAATGTGCGGGCGGAGCGGCCGTGAATGTGAATACTGTGACGTCCGCGCTATTAACGTACGAATACAAAATTACACGTCATGCGCGTACTGGACGTGACAGAAGGGACATTAGTGTTGTAAGTAACCAACAAAGCTTCAATCCAAAACTCAACAGGTCGCAGGCAGCGCCCAACATCGGCAAGGTTGGCGACACATAGAGACGCAACGACAACACATTGAGGTAATTACGGCCAACACTCCAGCAAATATGGTCCAACTTGTCGCTCGGCGGGCCGGGGGCGAGCCTGCCTTGGAAGCTGGATAATAATTATTCGTAACGCGAGCAGTGAGACGTTTCCCCGGCTCAGCCGTAGCATAGATACCAGGCTAAAGCTCGAGCTTGCCGGGCACAAAAAGTGACATAAATATTGTCAACCGAGGGTTCATTGTAACATAGCATTGTGTAAATGAACGAAAACATTCTTTAACGACGTAAAAATAGTAAAATATCACTGAAAATGCCGTGGCATGCGTTAAAAGCATCAGAGCCAGAGAGTATGAAATAACATTACCTAAAATCTATTTTTAGGTGAAGCTGATATAACAGAGAATAATTTCGAAGGTCGCAATGAAATATCTTACTCAGCAGTATCATTTGTTCACAAATAATCTAGGCGCAGGCAGCTGGTTATCATTAGCAAGTCTACTGAAGTTCCGAAAAATAAAATAGTCTTAAAAAAAAGGAAGAGCGAAGTCAGCCTCAGGAATTATCTAACCAACGCCAACGACATTAAAAATCCAGGAAAAGAAGTACGAATTAACGGAGTAAATCATCATTTACAGCAAGAGCTTCGTAACACAAACTCCAGTAACATCACTAAACTTGCTCGTTTGGCCGGAAGAATCTCAAACAAAACTCTGTGCCTAGGAACAGGGCCCCGAGTCCAGTAAAAGGCGAAGGAAATTCAGGTAACGGCGGGAATTTGCTTAGAGATGAGGACAGAGAGGCGAGCGGGGCAAGATAAATATGCAGAATTCTTGAGATTGGCGCGCCAGAGCGAGTCTGTAAACAAGACACGAGCTGTGATGGCCGACCAAGAAAACCATATAGGAACCTTAAGAATAGGCACCCTAAACCCTATAGGCACCCTAAACCCTATAGGCACCGACGACCAAGAAAACCGCAAAGCACCGACGCAATAATGGCGCTCAGGGCGCTTCCTAAACACTGTCCCGGCCACAGTGTGCGGTACAGTATTGAGACTCCACTAGGGATGGTTTAATGTCCGTTATCCGGCTAGAAAAATATTGTTAAGATGTTAACAACATTACCACGAACGCAATGTTAAAATACGTGGTGAGAAAGCAAAAGGTGCATTTAAAAGACGTTGATGTAATACAGAAGTTGAAGGATTGTCATCAAGTTCGCGGTAACAACAGCTATCTAATTATTGTCGTGCTCGCCCCAGCTATCGAATTGTTAGCATCCCTATTTTAATGCAACTTGTTTATTTAAAGGGTGACACGACAATGACACGACAGGCCGGCTTTTCTGAAACGCAAAAAAAATGAAAATAAAAAAATTAGTGATTTACGCTTTCCAGCTTTAACGTTAAAAAATAATGAATGACTATCGAAGCTTATACTGGATATATAATTAAATATTTATTAAATCAGTATTATATCATAAACGTTTCCGCAGAATTGTCGCCGTCAGCCGACGAAACATAAGTCTTGAGCTCTATGGTGCGAGCAAGGAATGCCTTCAACGAAACTTGAACTTCACTAACAAGAATTTAAGTTAACAAGCGAGGCCGATATTTGAGTTTCAGAAAAGAGGCTGGGGCGCGGAGTGGCTGTCAAGTACAGGTCTCGGGGGTGTTGCCACGCACAGCAAATTTACAGGCTGCAGTAAAGATGGATCCAAGAGGGCATGTTACTGCCACGCGTCTTTATTTACAAACGGCAGTGAAGATAGATCTTGAAGAGCATGTTACTGCCTCACGTCGTTATTTACATGCGGCAGTGAAGATAGATCTTGAAGAGCATGTTACTGCCACGCGTCGTTATTTACAGGCGGTAGTAAAGATTGATCTTGAAGAGCATGTTACTGCCACGCGTCGTTATTTACAGGCGGTAGTAAAGATTGATCTCGAAGAGCATGTTACTGCCACGCGTCGTTATTTACAGGCGGTAGTAAAGATTGATCTCGAAGAGCATGTTACTGCCACGCGTCGTTATTTACATGCGGCAGTGAAGATGGATCTAAGAGGGCATGTTACTGCTACGCGTCGTTATTTACATGCGGCAGTAAAGATTGATCTTGAAGAGCATGTTACTGCCACGCGTCGTTATTTACATGCGGCAGTGAAGATGGATCTAAGAGGGCATGTTACTGCCACGCGTCGTTATTTACATGCGGCAGTTAAGATGGATCTAAGAGGGCATGTTACAGCCACGCGTCGTTATTTACATGCGGCAGTTAAGATGGATCTAAGAGGGCATGTTACAGCCACGCGTCGTTATTTACATGCGGCAGTGAAGATACTTTTTTGGCCGTTTTCTAATAATTTCACGTTTTCTTTCATTTTTTTTCGAAAAATTCACACGAACAAAAATGTCTTAGAATTCTGTTTTACATATGTGTACCAAGTTTCAGAGTGATCCGTCTGTGAATAGCCGAGATAAATTTTACCCCAGACGCTCCCCTTAAGCGAGCTGAACACTAGGAGTATCGCAGTTGGCAGATGATAGGCAGTCGTCTTACGTTTTACTGATAAATAAAATCAATAATGTAGTTCGAAACTTCGATTTGGTCATCAATCAGGAGATTTGCCCATGAACCGCCAGGGTTGAAAATGACAAACAGCAGAAGCATCTTGAGCGTCAGAAACTCATGAAACAAAACTGAATGCAATTGAATCCTGTACCCACTGAAATTTAATTGAATATCTTCGGCAGCGGAATTTTTCTCGATTTATACATAATTTTACTTTTTCGTACTCAGATAAGGGTCAAGTTTAAAATTGGCTGTCGCTGAAAAGAATCCAAGAATCTTTGACGAGTATCTTACTGGTAAGAATCATAAAACTTGGAGGATGAAGGAATCCAATCTTACGTCTCTCTGAGCCTGCTCGGGACTCGGTAGATGCTCAGGAAACTCAGTTCAGTCTTAACAAGCAAATGAACCGAGAGCTTTCGTACTTTGAAACTCATAGAAACCTTAGGAACTTAACAAAAACTAATTCTGATCACATTAGAAGTCTGTCTACTGATCTAAGGTTTTCAGCAGACCAATGTGGGGGAGGCTGGGCTCGATGGCTCTTAATGAGTAAGAGGATCCAAGCGGCCGTGATCAATGGCGGATCTCATTAAGCCTTTAATGAGCAATCTGATCGGAGACATCGCGGTGAATTCTAACCATAACAGCCACAGCGGCTTCACCAAAATTAGCGTATAATGTGTATTAAGATTAAAGGCTTGACTCTGCGGTTCTCTGCATGCGGTGCCGCGCCAGCGCCGGGACCTCTATGCTATATGGAAATTGGAAGCTGCAGGTGATCACTTCAAATAAACATCTCTTTACACTTCAAATAAACATCTCTTCGTTAAATTCGCCGGATTGGGTCGCATATCATAGATAAATTAATGTTCAAACCTGAGGCGTGTAATAGCAATATTTTAAAACAATTCTGTACCAGTGTTCTGGTCAGCTGCTGAGGACTTCGAAGCTGCTGCTCATATCACTATGAGAGCTGCTGATTAAATCAATTAATAGTCCTGTGTGTACACCATTTACGATGATCTCATCAGCTGATCCCTGGTTTACTTCAATAATATTTACGTCATGAAGCGAGATGTTCCAAGTGTACAGCTTTGGAGAAATCATTAGCATTAGCGTTCCTGAGTCACGGAAGTATTGGTAATTTTGCCGAGATGTCGTTCAAATTATCGTTGATCAAAGAGTAAAACATCCCGACTCTTACAGTTGTGAGGGAGAACGAGTAGCACCAGCACGACATGTTGTATTGGCGCTTGAATGGTGAGAAAATTAGCGTACAATTTAATATAATAATGAGGATACATGCATTGATCTGAGAGGATATGTAACTGCCGTGTGTTGCAACTTAAAGACGATTATTCTCTGAGTATTTTTAAAATCCTATTGGATTCCCATGTTTTTCGATCTCACATTTTTACTACAGACGGCAGTCAAAATCTGAGAGGGCATGTTACTGCCACGCGTCGCAATTTACGACTACGACGTAAGTAAAGACGACTGCGCGCTCAAAAGAATGTAGCAAAAAATGAGATCCTCGTATATTAATAACTATTGTTCACACAATAAAACGATGAAAAAAATAGAACTATGTACCAAGCAGCAGACTACGCTGCATTCAGAGCGATGCAGCACCACGGCAGTACTTGAGTCAAATGGCCACTGGTCGCAACAGAACAGCCCCGGTGGGATGTTAAGGATCGAATGTGCGGACAAAATGTGCGATAAAAGAGAGGTAGGATGCATCAGCTGCGTTCAGACAACGCAGCTGGTGCCCTCATGCGGCGTCTTGAGTTCCGAAGCAAGTGATGGCGATTCTTTTTGAAACGCGCACACAAAGACTTTCCTTTTCAGGGGGTTTATCAACAAACAATTTGAAAACGACGCTTATTACTGACCCATCAACAAGACACAACAAGCAACATAAAAAAAAACGTTTGATCTTGACATCAACACAGTCAACAAGACAATCAAACTACAAAAGAATTAGAAAATTTTTGTAACTGATCGCGCAGCTATCCTATACTACTGATAATATTGGATGATTAAGTGCTACGTTTAAACAAAAAATTTAAACAACATCGATTTGGAAACAACATCGTTGTTGGAAACAACATCGTCGATTGTGAGCAAATTTCCAAGTAAAAAAAAACTTCCAATAAATCATTGTAAAAAAATTTAAACATACCGGTATCACAATCTGGAATAAGAGCTGTCCACGGAATGGAATACATTCCCATAATAATTTATTCGAACGAAAATATTTTAGTGCAAGCGTACGTTATTGTTTTCTTAACTAAATATCTTTCGATCTCAATAGTTTACATTGATAAAAGGAATAATTTTATAATCATTTTATACTCATCTCTCAAAATTTCGAGCTTTGTCCCTGCAGAATCTTCATAAAGACCACAGTTGACTCTTCGAAAATATGACTTCACCAGTGCAAAAGTTCCCCAGAGAATAATATTCTCTTTTCAGATACATCGTACACTCCCATGCTTTCAAAAAATCTCAAATTTCTTAAATAAAAATCTATAAAATTGGCAACGTTAACGCAG
This sequence comes from Hyalella azteca, assembly GCF_000764305.2. Classification (NCBI taxonomy): domain Eukaryota; kingdom Metazoa; phylum Arthropoda; class Malacostraca; order Amphipoda; family Hyalellidae; genus Hyalella; species Hyalella azteca. The sequence goes on from NW_025945418.1 coordinate 56,861, forward strand.
AATCTTCTAGAGGAATTCAGAAGATTTGCCGAAATTTCTCTGGAGCTTTCGTAAGATAAATATCAGATGCCATACTTTCAAAACTGGCTAAGTGAACGTAAGTACTTACGCTCTATTTTCCTGTCTATGATTGGTGGATTTTCCTTTATAGGCCGTCAATGATTGGCTGATGAACTTACGATCTCTTACCTTTTTTTGAAAGTATGGCCCCTCGACAAAATATTTAAAGCCGCCACAAAATATCAGTTCTGCAAATTTACTGCAAGAAACTAAACACGATGTGAACTTAGCCAGACATGGTCGCTACAATGCTTCCTATGAATAAATACCTATGCTGGCAATGTTTAGAGCGTGCCACCAGGAATTGACATCCTCTACAATTTTGTATTCCACAGACGAAATATTCGTCTGTTTAATTTTTAAATTTATTTCTGTCCTTCGAATTCTACATACGAAATATTCTTCTGTTTATTTTTGAATACATTTTTGTCATTCGTATTCTACATAAGATATATTTTTCTGCTTATTTTTAAATATATTTTTGTCTCGACAGTATGCTGATGAGCCATTAGCTTTCTTAGCTGCATTCCATTTAGTATTTTTAAAATTATATTGGATTCTGATTTATTTCTTTCTCACAAAAAGAATACAGTCAATGTTTTGATGCCCTCGACTTGAGAGTAAATCTATAATTTGCAAGGTGCATCTTGACACCGGTAAAATTATATTGACAAGACTACAAAACACTTGTCAACTTCAATAATCCGTACAATTATTCTATTTTTATTTAACATCTCTATCAAAAGCATCTGAGTCCTTCAGTTGGCCACGAAATCGTCGTCCATGAATTTTTTATATAGAATATAGAAGCTATGAGCTTACGGCAACCATCACGAACCTCGTCCGAATTCCTTCCCTTATCCTATAATCCTTCGCGCCAAAAGCGGAACAGTTTTTCACAAGTATGGTAGCGATAAAAATGTACTCAAATAAATTATACATTATCTTCACGTTCAGATTCGAATCAAGTGAACGTAAAATTACGATAAATACATAGAATAAAAAAGAAAATACGACGAACATAAAATTCACTATACACAGCATCAGATGAAGAAATAATAATTTTCTAAATTAATTATTCGTCTAATTTGTTATTGCCTCTATGTACTTGCAACTATCCTCCAGCTCTTAATCTCGCCAAGATCCACGTGAATGCTTCTTTTCGAGGCTAGCGCACAAACGGAACAAAAATTACCGCCTAAAAGGAAATCTGGGAGAAAGTGAGGCTTAAAACTGGGCCATTAGAGATCCATCCATCAGAAGCAGCCGGCATGCGCTACGATTTTTTGCCTCTGTAGCAGTAACGCAATGAAGCAGGGCCTAGCTGTTGCAGCGTCCTGTTCATGAAACAGAGCATGACTGATGATGTGCACTCCTTACTGCTGTGCTCAGTATTGCGTGCGGTAAGTACTGCGCGTGTACTCCGTACTGCGTGCACTAAGTACTGCGTGCGTAATGTGTGTACAGTGTCCGTACAGAAGTGCGCTCCGAATGAAGTATGTGCTCGTTATGAAGGATCTTATATGCGCTACACCAGTGGCCCATGTTGACGGACAATACATAATCCATATCAATGCCAGACAGTGGAATGTAAGACGACGCCACGAACTAAGTAAATAAGCATGAAAAATAAATGTGCCACGTCATTAACGTGGGAATTGCCAAATATATGTTCAGAGGCCCTGTTAACCAGCGCTCGGAATTTAACTGTCGTAACGTATCATCCAGACGACAGTATTCATCACAAGAGCCATCACTGATATGTCCAACAGCGCCATTGCAAATACCATCGTGCAGTGTCCTGCAGATAGTGGAGAGGCTTCTATGCCATCACAACTCAAGAGGACTGAGCTGTTAGTGCATGCCTAATGTTGAGTGACTTAGCCAACGACGGATGTCGATGTCACCGATTCTACTGAGAGAATCAAAAGTTACAAGAATTAATAACATATTCATCGATCATATTCATTTTATGCAGAAATATTATTGAATATGAAATCAAGCATATTTTTCACCTAACATTGTTGGAAAAAATATTTTTTTTGTTTTGGTGGCACCGAGCCACCAAAACCCAAATAATCTTGGAATTTAGCTAGGCTTTGTGAAAGTAAGATTCACATTTCATAAACATTTGAAAAGGTCGCAATATATCGTCATCAAACTAAAATGTAACCCCGAGAGTGTATTCTGTCTACGTGTCAATGTTTTTACTTCACTAGTCACCAGCCGAAATTATGTTTATAATTAAGTGAAACACGTGACAATCCGCCATAATATACTTCCGTCTCTTGGCCAGACAATGCTAACTTCAGTATAAGACCTTCTCCGTAATTCTGCATGCAATAAAACGAGGAGCAGCTAACGAGTTATCAACAATAATTCAACAATAACGAGTTATCAACACTCGGCCATGACACTCGACCAAATCTCCCTGCCGACTGCCAGACATGACGTCTACTGAAAGCATATACAATATTCTTCTGTTTATTTTTGTAGTAAAACTAATAGCGAAGCTCTTCCACTAGAAAGATCATGCTAAGTGGTAAACAATTCAAGACAGCACCAGAAGCACTTAGCACTTAGTTGTCTATGTCGGCTCAAGTATTTGTGTTCATTCTGTGCGCAAATATCCGGAACGTGTGATAACAATGTAATTTTTTCATCGCAAAAAGCTGTAATGTATTCAACCAACGAAGTCTTACGAACAATGTAGATCAATTTTTTAAACCCAACAAGCGCGGTTTAGTCTTAGCGTTTATAATTTCTACCATTGTTGCTCCTAATTTTTGAAGGTTCATAATAATATAAATAACAAAGCATCGAATGTTTCAAGAGAATCCATTTTTAATTATTTTAGTACCGTTTTTCAGCGAACATGACAATTTCAATAACCAATATTGTCGGAAGTTTTAATTACGCAAATAGCAACAAGAAAATTTTTCTCCATCACTACTGAGAAAGATTAATGACCTTGACGTTTATAACCTTTGATAACTTTAACTTTTGGTTAGGAACAAGTCTATTTGCTAATAAACTTTTGTTTAAGAACAAGTCTACTAAGCACCCATGATCAATGCTGTATTTATAATAATTAGAGTTAATGCCAGCCTATTCTAGGTACAAGTCTATATGAGTCTTGTTCAATTGAGAAACTTATTCTAGTCTATAATACTTCAGCTTCTCAATGAGGGGCTGCTTGAATTGGTAACACAAAAGACACAACTTACAGAAACTTTTGGTGAGTGGCCGCTAAGTGGCCAATGATTTGGAGCCGAAGGTTCAGTGAGGTTTTGGAGCCGGCGGTTCAGTGAGGTTCCAATTACGGATAAGGTCACGTAGCTTCAACTCTACGGCAATCTCTCCACATTTACAGCTGACTTCAGTGGATGTGAAATGCCGGTTCGTTTTACGATGGGATCGAGTTTCCGTTTGGCAATTGGCGGCATTGAAGGCCACATAATTCTATCAAAGCTTCGAAATTGAGGAAGTATTGAATGACGCCGGTCGAAATGATAACAATCAAGGGCTCAGAGAGCGGCAGTAAAAAGAAGAGGCCACTGTCGGAGGTCAGTATACGCTCGTCTAAAGGCAAGCTTGTCGGACATAATGTTGCGAGTGGAAAACTGGTATACGTGTTATTACAAAAAGAAAGGGAGGATGTGTTTAGGTTGCTTTTAAGCTTTGAATCTCCTGTAAATGAGTATTAAAAAATACTCACTAATCGGTTTGATCTATGCAAGAAAAACCAAAACCATATTGTTAAAATGTATTTTAAGCGATTTTTTAACATTCACGGGCATTAAGGGAGCAAGCAATATTACGCATGCAGTTAAGGCATAATAAAAATTGTTAAAAAACTGCTCCTAGCAACTCACAGTTCGTCATCCAATTCAAGACTCAACAAAAAAGTTGTCGCATGCGCGGCGTCCACATAAATCTACGGTTAATAGGCCCAATGTTTAACTTACTAAAGACGAGAGAAACGAGAAAAGTTCAACATACAATAATGTATAAACATAAAGACAACATGAAGTTGACCTAAATATACAAAAATAAACATCCCTCCAAGACAGTTTTCAAGAATTAACTTTCGATTCGATAGAATTTAGAGAAATCAGCCCCTATCAATATTTCATACCTGCTTTTATGAGTAAAATAGTGGAATTTTATGAAATGATTTACGAAAAAACTCTCAATTTTCCCGTCTCATAGGATTAAGTTTGACCAGCCAGCCAAGCGCGCAAGCACTCAAGGCGTGAACGTGTAATAAGATTAATTAAAGGGGATTCCAGAGAAAATTAGATTCCAGGATTACAATCATGAATCTTTACTGAAGAATGAAGTAACAGTCGCTTAGATAAAGAGGCAATACAAAAAGTTCGCACCGAACAAAATGTACATATGGAGAGCTTTAGATATACAGTCATTACTTGCAATTCGATTAAACAATTGAATACAATCATTACAATATCAATATAAAAGCAATCTCGTACTTCATCTTGAGGAGACAACCATTGAAATAGAAACATTTTAAATAATTGAAATTCTAATAATGCCTTCGGTTATAGCCGCGGACACCCGTTAGCTGAGAACAACAACTGGAAATGCCATAGACATTAGGTTGGAAGACCATGGCGAATTTCAACTGCCATTTCCGGACAAATCTGTAACACAAAGCCGGACAACACTCGACATAGACGGGCAAATCCGGAAACGCAATTTTGAGCAGCGTCGATGCAAAGCCTTATTCGATTTGCGAGTTGTTTTTAGCAAAGCTGCAATGTGATTGCGGGTGAGAGAGAGCGAAATATAAATAAGGGACAGGTAAGAGGATGAGAAAAAGAGGGAAGAGGAAGGAGGAGGAGGGAACGTAGGAGAAACGGAGCGATGGTGAAGAAAGAAAAAGAGAGACAAAGAGAGTAGAGGAAACGAACAAAAGAAGAGGAATAAACATTAATTAAAAACAATGAAGTGAGGTAAAAAATAAGAGAATAAATATTAATGGTCTTAGATTCGAGCGCAGGCATAAAAACCTCTAAAAAGTAACCCAAACAATGCGAAGCGACAAGCTTACGATATCGAGCGTGATTAATAAAACACAAATGTAATGAGTGTGAATATAAGCAAGCAAATTTTAAACTGAGGATTGAAACATAAACGAATCAATAAATGAACGACAGAGAAAAATAGCGCAGTTCGCTGTGATTAGCGCTGCGGCTCCAAAAACTTGTGGCTTTAAATTTTTTCTTACATAAGAAACAGGCAAAAAACTAATTTTTTTCGTTTATAGTCTGCGCTTGAGAAAAAGTTTATAAAGTAAATAATCTTCCTTCAGTTGAGCTTTATAGCGAAAAGAACAAAAAAAATTCGCAACATCATAGATAAATAATTATCAAAATATTTGGAGACTTTGATTTCTTATATAATAAACTAAATTTTTATTATTCTTAATAATATTCAGAGTTCAAACATGTTGAAGATGCTAAATGATGAATGCGAAAGATAGAGCAACATCCGAAATTCTCAATTCAGTTTGTGAATAATTATTTTTTTTGTGCCAAAGCTAATGTCTGGGAAAGCGTTGCTACCGCTAGGGACGGCCAATTATACCGGTTAGAACAAGCGAACATTGTGAAAGGAGGCTTAGAAAATTTGAAAACGCAAGCAGAATACATAGACAATGCCATCCTCATGAAGGAAGCAAAGGATTTTCAAACCATGGAACCCTTATTCTATGGTTTTCAAACCATGGGTTTGGCTTTAAAACCCCGAAAAACCCACATTAGGTTAGAATTTCCTCAGGCTCATTCCAGAACCTGGAAATTGGCATTGAGGAGGGGGGGAGATTTCAGGTCAGAGCTTTGGTGTTTCGCAGCCATTTGTCTGTTCAAAAAAGGTTCAGTCAGAATATCTGCCATAGAGAGATCCAAATATATTAATATATTAGAAAAATATATTATAATACTAATATATTTCAAATATATTAGAAATTTTCAAAGAGATTCTAAGAGCCGAGCCAATTAAAAAAACATATTCTTAAAACGGCACATTATCAGTTCGTTGAGATGTTGAAAAGCTCCGTGAAACATTAACAAATGATGATCGAAGAGCGCTATGAACATTGCAAGATGAAATACCTTGTGATACAAACACGGTTAAAAAAACGGGCAATAATACGCAACGAATCATAAATAACGCCGTGATAAACAACGGATGAAGATGTTTGCCATTGGAAAACAAACGTCTAACTTCTACTAAACTATATAGACGGGAAGACTTCTGCATATAGCATGAAATATTGCATAGCAGACATGAAGAAGCTAAATCAAATAACAGGCCATAACCGTCCAGACCTTGAGAGCCATTCCCGTTAAACCGATCACGGCGTGAATTTAAAAACATGCAAGATTTTACAGCTGCGGCATCGAATCCATCGCGGGAACACGAATTCCAAATTGCTTCCAAAATTGAGAAATCTGCTGCGTGATGGAGGATATTTGCGGTAATATAATATGGAGGATATATATATGGAGGATATTTGCGGTATAATATTTGCGGTAATATGTTACTACTGCATTAAACGATATTTGCGGTAATATGTTACTGCATTACACGATGTTTGCGGTAATATGTTACTGCATTAGACGATATTTGCGGTAATATGTTACTGCATTACACGATGTTTAATGCAATATGTTACAGTATTACATGCAATCTACATTAAATGATACAATGTTAATCGATAGCTAAACTAATATTTTACCGCATTCTACGATATTTACGATAACATAATTACACACACAAATAGTTAACGAAAAAATAATACTTACGAAAACTAGTTAACGAAAAAATAATACTTACGAAAACTGCCATTCAAGTTTCCGCGTGAGGAGCACAAAATGAAAATAATTCAAACAATGAAGTTTTATGAGAGACAAAAGGAGGAACGCTCACGTCGGAATGAACTGCAGAGTCGTGCGGTGTTTAATTATGTTAATTAGGTTGGAATGTTTACAGGAAATAAAAGAAACTAGCACGGACGATTTGAATGTGAAAAATTTCATTTTAATTCACAATTATCGGTTACATGATCCCATGCAACGAAGTCATTATTATGAAGCGTACGTCGAAGAAAGCTTTTAAAAATAGCATAAAAATGCATGGGTTTAAGGTAAAGTAAGCAAAAAAATAAGTGATACTCGGTTGAAGAAAGTGGTAGAAGATGGAATAGAGCGGAAGCTGGCAAAAGTGAATTTGGAAAGTGGTAGGAATGTGATGTGGGGAAAAAGAGTGGGAGCCGATGGTAATGAGCGGAAGTCATGCAACAGAAGCGAATAGATGAAGTGGAAGCGAATAGGGCCTATACTTTTAAAAAAGTTAAGAGATCATAAGTTCATCAGCCAATCATTGACGACCTTTCAAGCAAAATCCACAAATCATAGACAAGAAAATAGAGCGTAAGTACATACGTTCACTTAATGAATTTTGAAAGTATGGCCATAGGATACGAAGAAAAAGAGCAAGGACCGATGAAAGAGAGCGGGAGAAGAGTGAGAGCGCGGCGCTGGGAGCCCCGCAGCGGCGCAGGAGATGACGAGGAAATTGGCGGCCGCGCCGACGATCTGACGAATAACAGCACCGGTGATGTCAATAACAGCACCGGTAATGTCAATAACAGCACCGGTAACAATGTCAATAACAGCACCGGTAACGTCAATAACAGCACCGGTAACAATGTCGATAACAGCACCGGTAATGTCAATAACAGCACCGGTAATGCCAATAACGGCACCGGTAACAACGTCAATAACAGCACAGGTAACAGCGTCAATAACAGTACCGGTAACAGCGTCAATAACAGCACCGGTAACCGCTTCAATAACAGCACCGGTAACAGCGTCGATAAAAGCACCGGTAACGTCGATAACAGCACGGGTAACAATGTCAATTACAGCACAAGTAAAAATGCCAGTTATAGTACCGGGAACAGCGTTATTTTAAGGGAGCAGCATCAACAAAAGCGCAGGGAACAGCCTCATTAGATTCAGCACAGAGAACCGAACATACGGAACAAGGAAATACGGAGCCTTCACAACATGAATACGGGACATGAAGATAATACGGCAGCCTTCACAACAAGAATGCGGGACATGAAGATAATACGGCAGCCGTTCCCTATAGGCAGCGTGACGGTGGGTGCGGTCAGTGACATAGGACGGGTTGAGTATCAGCGGATAGGCATGACAGGACTGACAGAGCTTAGCCATTTGTGGAGACCCCAATGACCGCGGCGAACAAATGCCACAAATAACACACGTCTTGCCGCAAACTACTCAACCGCCGAGCATGAATTGCATGGATGGGGGCATTGTAGTGGCTAACCAAGATTGCGTTATGATGACACTTTATTTGCTCACCGATGCATTTGTTCACAAGGAATGGATGATATGTGGTGCAAGGATGGTATCCGTATTAGATGGATAAATGCGCACGATTGTGTGTGCATGAGCATGATGTGTGAGTGTGCATGATGATTGCTCATGTGCCTACATAATGAAACATTTCAGGAATCAAGGCTTCTAACTGGAAGAACATTGCTCAAACAGAAATTGTAAGTAGGACACAAAAGTCGAGCACCCGGAACTTTTCTTACGACGACCAATGGGTTCTAATGCTACTATATTCATGAAACTGTGATGACGAAGTAGGTAATGAATACTATATTAGAATGCGTGCCTCTGTACAGCGTTGCATGCCAATACTGTACAGAGGCAACGCCACCAGCGTTGCATGCCAATACTGTACAGAGGCAACGCCACCAGCGTTGCATGCCAATACCGTACAGAGGTAATGTCGCCAGCGTTGCATGCCTATACCGTTCAGAGGTAATGTCGCCAGGAGGAGATTTAAATGACGTTATTCCCAAATAAACTTCCCACAACGCGGTTTACTTGAAACAGACAAACAACATTCAATAAATTTTACGCTGCCGTCTGAGAAGATGCCATCACGAAATATTTAGTGCCCAACTTGAGCCTACTGAAGTTAAGCAAGTTTTAATTGATCGACTTCAAGCCTAGAGTTTCAATTAGTTTCTAATTGTTAGACATACTCAGGGAGCGCCAAGTTAGCTCAACAAAGCCGACCTGAGAGCTCAAGCGATGTATATAGGCGCGTCTTGCGCACGACTATTTCTCGCGTCTTGCGCGTTTCCATTGCCTCATGTGACGGTATTTTATTTCAGTATTGCGTCTACAGAATACTCACATAATTTAAATAATTTATTTCAGTTTTTCGTCAGTTAGAAACTCGACAATTGCTAATGCACGGCCTGTGTTCTTTTCTTTTAATTTTAATATCTTTGCTGGCATGTAAAGCTGAATTAAAGAGACAACACGAAATATCACTCGCCGCTATACCTCCCACAGACGATGTAATGCATCACACTACATCTCGCCGCTATACCTTATGTTCTTATGTCAAGTGTAAACCGTCCTCGTCCGTGGTCACTCTGATGCGCAACCTTCGTCATCCACAGTCTCATAGCCGTCGATTAGGCAGGTCACCCAACCACCGGAGTCAGGATGTAATGTTGAATGTGAACATCGTGCATCTTCCTTCATTTAAGTCATCTGATGCAAAAATGCTGTTGCTATAGCTACTTGCTGTGGGTGGTGGGCAGTAATCGGACGGTCCCTCGACTTTATGTTTAGTCGCATCAAGTCAAATCTACTCGTCTTAGTCACATCAAGGTACAGTCAAGTCTACTCGTCATAGTCACATCAAGTCAAGTTCCCACATCATGAACAGTCACACTAAGTCAAGTCCCCTAGCCCCTTCACCACGCACAGTCCCACTAAGTCAAGTCCCCTCGCCACGCAGTCACATCCAGTCAAGTCCCCTCGCAACGCATTCACATCCAGTCAAGTCCTCTTGCCACACACTGTCACACCAAGTCAAGTCCCCTCGCCACGCACAGTCACATCAAGTCAAGTCCCCTCGCCACGCACAGTCACATCAAGTCAAGTCCCCTCGCCACGCAGTCTCATCAAGCGCGCCCGTCAAGTGGTGGCACCGAAGACGAGCTCGACAGCGCGGTCGCTGCTGCATAATGGATGGCAAGGGACACTCGCGTCGCTGCCGCTGACTTTGCAATAACTAAGGCAATTATGAGCCACGGTCTCGATAGAGAAGACTAGTGTAGGTTATATTGACTAGCCAAGTTATTCCGTTAAATGCATTTTCGTTTCGTAGAGCCCAGGAAAAAGGCCTGCATAAGTTGCGATGACTTGAATGCGACGAACTCGCTGTCATGATGAATGCATTCTTCGTCTTAAGTGTTTAAGTTTTAAGTATTAAATTTAAGTTTAAGTATTTTTTATTTTGAACTCGTGCAGACGAAGATAAGTTGGAGTTATACTCTTATTTTTAAGAACATTATTTGTGTTCAGTGCATTCTTGAGTTTTGTTGGCTTTATATTGGCTTAATTGCATTAATTAAAGCTTAGGTCTATAAATATTCAAAGTTCATGTTTGTAATGGTGCATGTTTAAACATCAACCATGCACTGCGCCATCGCCTCATCACCCAGCGCTCGCCACTGCGTCATCGCTCAATCACGTTAATGTCGAGAATAATTTTCTGATTTTTTTTTATTTTCCTGTGAAAATATTATCACTTGTGACGATAATAAATTAAAAATATGTTCAAAAATTTATGTTTCTTTGAATGCGAAAAATTATAGCTTTATATTATTATAGCTAATTCTGAACAGTAAGTGTTGCTGCACGGATCAGTATATGAAAAATCTTCGGCCGCGGTTTACCTTTGTAGGTAATATTAAGTATAAAGCTTTAACCTCATGGAAGCCTCGCAGGACGATGGTCAGGATCCGCAGACGGGAGCGCCTGTACGAAAATTTTGGAGTCGTCAGTACTACGATTATCCAGTCTGGCCCATGGTTCCTATACTTCGGCTCCGACCACTCCTTGCGTCCCGGCAACCTATACCTCTGTTAGGGTGTGGCGACCAGCTCAAGGAACTAGCTCATTACCGCCGTTCACCGAAGGATATTTTAGTATTTCAGGTAAGACCCGAGTAAAGAATAAGCCCGCAATGATCGATCCTTCGTGATCTTTGATAACTTTGAATTTATATTTGCTTTCTTGCAAGATCTTTCGTAAGTAATTAAAATTTCATTTTATATAAAATGTGTGGCAATAATTTGCACCAGCTCGGCATACTTTTTGCAACGCTTCGCGAAATTTTTGTCTCTTGACCTTTTACCGCATCGATCAAATTTTTTTTCTAACTTCCGAGCTGTATTGTGCCTTTCATAACCATTCTTTTAACCATTCCATTTAACCATATCCATTCGTGAATATTTTTTGATTATTAAGAATACCATATACGGGTTGGAAAAACGAGGGAGAGAGTGGCGATTTCTTTGCCTTTTCACGCGCGTTAAAGAGGAGTCGCTACAACAATTCAGAGGCAGCACTGAGCAAATTATAAGAGTTGTAGACATTTTTTTACCATCCTGCGACTTTTCATTAAAGGAGACATTTTTCCAGCAATTATTAGATTCGTCTTTTATCTGCTCTCAAATTCATTTCGATAGGCTCGTTTCCCTTAGTTTTGCCTAACATCGTTCTATCACCACTTCGCCATCATACCATCACCACTATAACCACTGGGCCATCGCTCCATCACCACAGCGCCATCATTCCATCACCACTGCGCCATCATTCCATCACCACTGTATAACCACTGGGTCATCGTTCCATCACCACTTCGCCATCATACCATCACCACTGTATAACCACTGGGCCATCGCTCCATAACCACAGCGCCATCATTCCATCACCACTTCGCCATCATATACCATCACTACTGCATAACCACTGGGCCATCGCTCCATCACCACTTCGCCATCATACCATCACTACTGCATAACCACTGCGCCATCGCTCCATCACCGCTGGGCTATCGCTACACCATCCGGCGCTCATCACTACATCACCACTGCACCACAAGCCGGCAAACAGGATGCGCTCCGGAACACCGCCGGAACTGCGCCAGTTTACGGCCGAATCGAACTTCTGTAACTGCATGGAAACGAGCAAGAACGTTGGAGAAACCGCGTCACGAGCCGAAGGCTTTTATTCGTATTCGTAATCTTGGTAATCCTGGTATTTGTTTCGGACGTAGCAGTCCCAGGCCACGATGGATCGCCGCCTCTGATTATCGTTCATCCGCCATCATTTGGGCCAACTGATGCACGATGCTGTTGCCGAAAGCCTAAGGCTTTCATTCAAAGTCGTGCGAAGCAACATGTTGTCGGAGAGTTATTTTGCCCAATTAAAGTTTTCTGATAAATTTGTACGAGAATGTTCACTAGCTGATTATAGGATAGCTGATTAAAAATGTGAAATACACAAATGATAACGTTTCTAACAAGGTCTTTACACAGCAACCAAAAATGATGGGTGCGAGGTACAGCGCACAGCTGATGTTATGCTGTGGAAGGTACAGCGCACAGCTGACGTTATGCTGTGGAAGGTACAGCGCACAGCTGACGTTATGCTGACGATAAGATAAACATTCCAAGTATTTAATTTGTCAGTGTCAAGAGTATCCGCTCCATGTCGGACGCGGGTGCATGCCGATGAGTTCAGTGACCAGAGGTAACCTCGAGCGCCTGCAGTGGCATTAACAAAACATGAATAATTTCAAAACAATGCGGGCACCGACGCCTCAAGACAAGGTCAGGCATTGAGGTGAACCTGGTGAAAGCAACGGTCCTCTCAGTACATCAATGGCTGAATTATTTGGAAATCAATAAGTCAAATGAGTAGTTTAATATTTATAAACGTAGACATTAGCTAATAACGCGTAAAGTTCTTATCTTCTTGAAGTCCTAAATCGATGGATTTTTAGGTTCCGTTGACGTTTTCTCGTCATATAATTTTAACTATCTTTCGTTGAATATAGATTTCTACCGATGATTGTATTTATATTCTATGAAATTTTTCTAAGTGATGATGAAGCTGTTTTTGGCGTTTTCTTCGCTTTCGAGATCTGGGTGACTTTGCCCCTAGCTTAAGTAAATTCATATTAGTCAAATGAATTAGTACATATCAAGAAAATGAAGGTTTGGAAGTGAATTGCTTCAGTTAAAATACAGAAAAGTATACGTTCACACATTGAATTGTTCACACAATAAACAACAGTAATACATATCCTTCCGCATAGGCAAAATTTATCAGGAACGCTGTCGTGCTTGTATAGTACAAGTCGAACAGCCCAAAATATGCATGGACACAAAACAACTTTCCCTTTCGTGCGAGCGGCCATTCGTGGTTTCGTGACACAATCGCGCAGCAAGAGAAAACCACGGGAAAATATTTGTACATTAAATAATTATTTCAATATTCTCACGAGTAAATCAATCAACGTCGATCACAATTAAATAGAAGTCAAGAGAAATTACGGCCGTCAAGCACTGGCGACCTCACATTAAATAATTCATTTGGCTAATAATGCGGGTTTCATGCCACACTGAGCATGAAATTCATCGGAATAAATTGTGATGTCAGTAATCATTGGCTACAAATAAAAATAAGTAACTCCGTTTAAATTATTTCCATCGTTTTCTGCATTTCATACAACCAAAATTTTACTCTATAGTGTTTTTTGTCGTATATTACTTTTACCTATTACATATTTACATACAAAATATAGTACATAATTTTACTGTAAATTGTTTTTTATTGTACATAGTTTATTTGTCACCTACAATTCTACTGTGTTAGTGTTCGTATCATGAAAATATAATAAATATCGGTGCTCTCAAATAGATTACATCAACTAAACAGCACACTTGAGTGCATCACAAACTCAAGGGCGGGAGGTGGCCATGTATGCTATTGGCGCAGGGAGCGATTGCATGATGACGACTCATGGATTGCCGAATGATTGTGTGACTGCGGGCCTGCAAAGCGGCGTGAGACATCGCCCTTCCCGCGCGGCGCGCGCCGAGGCGTAAGCAGCACGCGAGCTCCGATGCTCGCATGCACATTAAATGAACTTCTCATTAATTTAACTTTTTATTAACCGCTGGTGGTTCTATAGAGGACTTCGGAACGATACATTTTGAATTGATATGCCATTAAATACTCAATAAAGTTAATAATGATTTAAAACGATGTTCGCATGCACATGAAATGAACTTCTCATTAACTTAACTTCTTATTGACCGCTGGTGGTTCCATAGAGGACTTCGGAACGATACATTTTGAATTGATATGCCATTAAATACTCAATAAAGTTAATAATGATTTTATATGGGGGCAGAAACTCACACTGGCAAATGCGGCGACGCATGTAATCGACTGACGACCATCCCGTAATGATGTGTAAAAGGCGTGACAGGCCTTGAAACTTGATAGGAAACAAATTAAAAACGAATTTGATAGCATAATTCAGCGCTCTTTAATACTGAATAGGAATAAAAAAAAATAAAAAAAACTAGCAGCTTGAGGAATTGGATGCAGAGATGACATTAATACAGATACGCAGTTTGTGAGCAGAGATCTACAATCGGCGGCTGATAGTAAATAAAGTAAGTTAGTGTCCCAGTAGTAAAATACATCGGCGCGAGGCAGCCAGCTCGGAGTGCTCATAAGTAGGGCAATTAAACTAACAAACTGAAAAAATATGTAATGAAGTGAACAAATTCTTCGACCGTATAATTACTGTGTAAAATATACGTTAAAAACATGTCGAAGAAATAAGAGCTTTTGAGGCACGCGAGACGAAACTCGGGGTTAAATTTGAACTCAAACAATAGGCATGCGTATTTCTTCGTAGCTACGCCACGGGCACTAAGCATGCGTCATCGTTACCCAGTTTGCCTCAGTCAACAGGTGTATCAGTGCTTGATGCACATAGTGTGTCACTACTGGGAAAATTTGATCCATTAATTTGTCTGAGTTTACGATTTCCTTAACACTGGTTATGGAAATCGTCTACGATTTACAAGTTTGGAAATCGTGAATGGAAATCGTTTACGATTTCCATCCAAGCTGAACGCGGTTACGTACGTTGCGTTACGAGGCGCCGAAGGATACGAGGCTGTGGGAATTACAGCTCCTTCCCACGCTCTCAAGCTTACGTGGTTAGCGACGCCATCGATGTGATCCCGTGGGAATATTCCCAGATAAATGTGGGACCTCGTGCGTGGCGAAACATAACCAGCATGAGATACGTGAGAGGGTCGATGTTGATAGCATTGCCAAAAGCGAGATGGTAGCATGGAGATAACCGAGATGGTAGATATCATGGAGATACGTATAATGCAGGAAGCAGGAGATACACGAGATGGTAGGAAAAATTAAGGAGATACGTGAGATGGCAGACGATAGGAGATAGGTACGTGAGATGTTAGTCAAGTAATTATTCAGAGTAGGAGATCTTGTCACTCGTGATTGCAGGAATTGATGTTTTATCCTATAACAGAGTGCAAACAATAAGACCTAATCCTCCTAGGAACCATGGCCAGTCCTACAGCCAAGGCACTTGACAAAACCGGCTGTTCCTGAAGCCAAGGCTCTTGAAATAAAAGCTCGAATCAATAGCGACTAATCCTGAAGCAAAAGGTCTTAACAATAAAAACTAATCTTGTAGCTAATTGTCGTAACAATAGGCCATGGGCCTATTTCTTCAGTGCCGACACTTCTATTTTATTCTATTCTAACAGCTATTCGTGAAGCAAAGGCATACGGCGGTTGATATCAAAGCCAATGTGCGTGGCAATAAAGTCTAATCCTGGAGTTCAGAATGTTAGAATATCACAAGCTATGAAAGATAAAGAAGGTTTAACCCGAACGTGTTAAATGGCAGACATTTGGCGGTATTCGACATTTAGACAGAACGTGCCAAGTGTCAGACTTAGTACTTCATTCAAAGAATTGACCTCCAATCACTCGTGAAATTACCTAAAATTTACCCACAATTTGCATAATTTATGCAGAAATTACTGTTTGAACACAAGTAGATATAGCCTCCTTTTATTCTCTCACTAGTAGCAAATCAGTGCCGGCAAGCGACGACTCATTTCCATCCATATATTCGACATTACGCGGTAAATTTGCATATTTTTTTGCATCAAATAGTCAAATACTCGAATAAAACAACCGCAAGATAGAGAAATCATCTATTTTATTTGTCCCTATTAATTCTTCACAGAATATTACATATACGAGTTATAGCACTCTTGCACCGTATAATGAACTTTAAATATAACGGTCCGTCGTATCCGTCATCGTTTTACGATGTGCCAAATTCCCAAGGTTGGCTAGCAACCTGAGCTTCCTTATAACACAAAAAACTAACACACAAGCAAACAAAGTAGAGCTCTGTTACTTGACTTTTCCCGGAATCTCCATGAAGAAATTTAACTAGAAGTTTCACCTTTAGTATTTAAAAAGTCATTATAAATTATTATGGAAGCAAATTATCTAACTAGAACTAAATATTTATAAACTTATGTTAACAAAAGTCTAAGTGCCACGAGATGCTGATGAATATTTTCCTACGAAATTATTAGGAACGAGAAAACCGATTTCACTGATATAGATTACCAATTTGTCCCTAAAAATAGAAAAAATAAATCACTGTTATTGATCTACCTCGTATCAAAGAGAAGTATCTGCAATACACACGATACCAAACCCTAGAGGAGAATGTCTAATGGTCACCTCTACGGTGCTTGCAATCTTCTCGCGAAGAGGGAATTAATGCACGACCAACACACCAAATAATCAACAGTAATACGTAGCAGTCAAGCGAAGAGGGAATCAATGCACGACCAACACACCAAATAATCAACAGTAATACGTAGCAGTCAAGCGAAGAGGGAATTAATGCACGACCAACACACCAAATAAACAGCACTAATACGTAGCAGTCAAGCGCAATAATGAAGAGGTGCATCAGTCAACACGTGCCGTGGTCATTACGCCCATCGCAGACGCCTTTGTCTTCATGAAACAAAGCCATTCGAGACCGCAGTTTCCACTGAGAATTGTTGGCTGATTTGGCCATCTAGTAGAACAGTTATAAAATAGGTGCACGTGCTGATTTGGCATCTAGTAGAAGTTATGAAATAGGTGGCTGATTTGCCCATCTAGTAGAACAGTTATAAAATAGGGGGCTGATTTGGCATCTAGTAGAAGTTATGAAATAGGTGGCTGATTTGGCCATCTAGTAGAACAATAATAAAATAGGTAGCTGATTTGGCCATCTAGTAGAACAGTCATAAAATAGGTGGCTGATTTGGCCATCTAGTAGAACAGTTATAAAATAGGTGGCTGATTTGCCATCTAGTAGATCAGTTATAAAATAGGTGGCTGATTTGCCCATCTTGTAGAAGTTATAAAATAGGTGGCTGATTTGGCCATCTAGTAGATCAGTTATAAAATAGGTGGCTGATTTGCCATCTAGTAGATCAGTCATAAAATAGGTGGCTGATTTGGCCATCCAGTAGAACAGTCATAAAATAGGTGGCTGATTTGCCATCTAGTAGATCAGTTATAATTAACTCAACTCACATTCCAGCAGGCAAGATTAGAGGGTCTTTAGATTGAGAGACAAGGTAGTTATAATTTTATGTAATGGGGGTTTTCTTCGTTCTGGAACTTGTTTTTCGGTTCGAGTAAGAATTATTAAATGATTGCATTGTTCTAGCTAACTAACTTTGTCCTGATAAATAAATGTAATAATTGTTTAATAACTAAATGAAATTATTGAATAAAAATTATCCCGTTGGATAATAACATTGACCAAATGATAATGATTTTACTCAATGTGCTATTCATTCCTTTAAGTTTTAATGTCTGAATTTAGCCAATTTACAAATTACAAACCATGAAATTGAATGAAATGGTTTTCTCCGGAATAAAATTGCAAATATTAAGATTGAATAAGCGGAAAATACTGGAATTTAAATTACAAATCCTAAAAATTTAGAAACAAAATAATGCATGAGTTCAGTAAGAGTGAAACTGAATAACTGGGAGCGCCATGCAAGCAAGACGAGCCGCGCCCGCGGGACGCTGCACCTAAGCTGTCAGCCAAGGACGACCAGGACTGGAGAGAAGGATTGGTGGCCTGATACTCGGACGTTGTTATGATCATCGTAAGTAGGTGGTCGATTCATGTTTAGAGTTCACAATTATTAAGGTTTAGTCTGAAATATTGGCTGAATGTGGAGGAATATAGTTTGTATTTGTAGTATATGGAGGAAAGAGTTTATAGTTCACAATAACGCTGTTATGATCATCGTAAGTAGGTGGTCGATTCATGTTTATAGTTCACAATAACGCTGTTATGATCAACGTAAGTAGGTGGTTGATTCATGCTTATGGTTCACAATAACGCTGTTATGATCATCGTAAGTAGGTGGTTGATTCATGTTTATAGTTCACTATAACGCTGTTATGATCAACGTAAGTAGATGGTCGATTCATGCTTATAGTTCACAATTAGCAAGATTTAATCTGAAATTTTGGCTGAATGTGGAGGAATATAGCGAGTATTTGTAGCATGTGGAGGAAGAAGGCGTTATTTATTTGTCTCGGCAAATGGAAAATAACGCAACTGAAGTACGTAATGGGATGAGGGCAGATATTAAGTGAATGTGAAACGCATTGGCAGGACGGGTGTTTAATAACGAGGATCGGATGATATTAGATGTAAAAAAATAGAATTGGAAAAAAATATTAGATGTAAAAAGCTCAATAGAATTGGATAGAACCACAAAGATTCTGTCGTTCTTGAGGCAAAGGTTCCCATATTTTTTATCATTTCCCATTGATACAGTGGGAATTTTTACGCCTCTCCTGTCTTTGAAACATCAACAAGAATATTGGCGAATTAAATTTAAACTTTATTGTTTAAACACGGAGTGTTAAAGCGACACGAAATCTGTACCTTCAAAGAGTTCAATAAGTGAAAATATCAAGGCTGTTGCACCTTCACATCTTAAATCGAATTAAAAGTAGAAAGTCAAAAAAGACTCGAGACTAGATAAATAAAAGATAATATTTTTTTCGCAATCACTATGGAAGAATGTCCGAAAATGTCCATAAATCAGAGCTCGCGATAGAATTTTTGCACTGCTTGCTGCTCTGAATCCTCCACTCTTGCGCGGCTTGCTCTGTGTAGAAGAGTGCAGTATTTCTTGTTTCAGAGACCCACAGCTTAAAACTCTACCTTTCAGAGATGCGACAAGGAAAAGAACATTACATACAATAAGAAGAAGCATTACATACAATATTCTTCTTCTTACAATAAAGAAGCATTACATACAATATTCTTAAATAAGCATTACATACAATATTAAATTTCCCCGCCCTGCCAGCCCAGTAAGTGGATACTCCTGTCCACTATGGTCGAGACTTCACCCAATGTATGAGCAGTAAGTAAAGCTCAGCCCCGTAACAGTTACACGACATCTTTGGAAATTAGTTCACTTAGACGTGGTTAAAACAAGACAGGCAATGCAGATTGAGAAAGAATTTTACTTCAGCCGTCACTGCATAGTAAAAGCATTATTATTCTTTTGTAATAATTATCCATCTGACATTGACAACTTGACATCATTCATTTTTCATGCACAGTACTATGCCAAAATAACATATCGACGTTCAAAATACTGCTACTCGATCAGAGCGTACTGCTACTCAGAGCTTATCGCAATTGAGTAGCAATACGCAGCATTGAAGAAAACGTACAAATCTGCCCTGATTGCGGTCGTGTTTTGTACATACGAGATTCTGTGAAAGGGAAAACAAATTCATATTCTCGTAATTACGATCCGATGACAATACTTTGGTCATTTTTTTCTTAAATCAGGAATCAAGAAGACCAGTGGCTGCAAGTTACGTATTCTTCAGTTAGGACTCGATCAGTAACCGTAATGTCAATAAGCTCTGTAATTGCTCAATATGTTTTTATGAAGACTCGCCAAAAAAAGTATAATATACAGCGCGGCTGCGAACACGAATATTACCATCTTCGCTTTGTGAATACAGCCACATACGAGTGCACTCATACCGGTTACAAGGATTTAAATTACGTCATGTTTTACAGCGTCAAGAGGTCAACTTGACCGTCTGTTGCGTGATGAAACCGCACCAATAAGTTCAGAAGTAATGACGTTGAACTGAGTTTTCATCAAGGAAGAGGCCACCTGAAAATGGCTGAAATCATGGACCGAAAACATGATCATTTGTACGTAACTGGTGAAGGTGTTTACGAAAAATATGTGAATTATTGTTTGAAAAATGTTTCATTTTCTCCATATGATTTGAGAAGAGGAAATAATAATGATTGTATCTCACTTCAAAACATCGTGTTTCACATTAATAAATAATTAATGTTAATAATCTGCTCAGTAAATCGGGCAATTGTTCACTGTGACTGCAAAATAGAATTGCAGAATGTAGATTCAGATTCAATGTAATTACAGTAAGACCTTGCATACCATGAAATTACAGTTAGCAAACGTGTAAGAAAATTGAACAAAATATCCCTTCATAATTCATAAAAAGTGTTTTCTGAATATAATTCGTTGCAAACAGTAAAATAAAATTAATGTTCAACTATTAACTAGTCATTGAATTTTTCATGCTCCATATAAGACGATTGGGAATTCATTTTCAATCATCTGAAAATCGTTGATTTTTTTAAATGATTGCCAGATATTGAGATTTTGAATTCATTTTCATCTAAAGGCTGGAAAACGAACTCGCTCGTACAATGAAAATTAGCTGCATATTTACAGGATATTAAGACCAGAAATGGTAGAACTGCTATTTATTCATAACTTCGTTTATGGTGAGGTTTATAATTAAACAAGAATGTAGATGCAACAGTTGACACTCGTAATAGAGGAATTTTCCAGTGTGAAGGTCTTCTGAGAGAGCAGTAATCATTGCTATTATGATGCGGAAGAAGAAATAGGTAGCTGCGGTCCATGGCAGTAAGTGTAACGAAATTGCGGTGACAACAACAAGGCTAAGCAGATTAAAAACAAGACAAATGAGTGCGAGATTACGAAAAAGTTATGTCAAAATTCCTACGGACTTTTAATTAAAAAATTGACGGAATAATAGAGGCATTGATGGATTAGATTTACTTTTTATAATAAAGTTCCAGGGAGTCAACTTCCTCACCAAACAATATTATACTACAAAAGTAGCAACACGTCTAGAGAAGGAAATTATTAATTAAGCTTGTTGAGCAGGTATGCAAAGCCATCAAAGAAACGATGAAAGTTTTAAAAGCCGCGAAAAGCGGCTTTTGAAACTTAGCGAAAAGCAGATTTTAAACTTTATCTTTTGAAGCCACGAACAGATGAAAAAAGAGCCGCATGACAACTGCACCGTCAAATTTAATGCAGTCGAGTCGGACTGGCGGAAAAGAATACTCAATCATAATAGGAAAGCATAGAAACTTAAGATAGTCGTAAAATATTATCTTAATCACTGAATTTACCATAATCGCGGACCATTACTTCATCATCAAACAGCAGTCCTCGTTAAACTTGCATTTGACGTAAAAATTATGTTCATCGTAGAACAAGCGTTCATTACAGAACATGCGTTTGTCGCGAAACATGCCTATATCGTGAACTTTGCGTTCACAGTGGAACTTGCCTTCACAGTGAAAAAATTGCGTTCACAGTCAAACTTTCGTTTATTGTGAAACCTGCGTTAATTGCGAAACTTGCGTTCATGCACAGTGAAACTAATTGCATTCACAGTGAAACTTGCGTTCATTGTGAAACTTACGTTCATTGTAAAACTTGCATTCATCATAGAAATTGCGCTTTTAAAAATTTGTATTTTTCATAACTTCCGTTCCTAAAAATAACTCGCGTTCCTCATTGAACGGGCTGAGGCCTCAAGCGACTGATGGGCTCTGCTGCCTCTGCGCGTCTCCGCTCACAGCTTCCACATCAGTCACGGATCCAAGAGAACATTAGCAAATAATACGACTGTTCTTATCGCACTGGGAATAACATCATTAGAAATGACGTTCCGATAAGGATTATAAATAGTGAGACTCGTTTCTGTTGCTGAACTTCAATGCAGGTCGTCTTGCTGCTGACAGCAAGAGGTGAAAAAAAATCTGCACTGTACCTGCACGGCGACGCCGTGGCATGAGTTGGCAGAGTTCCGATGGATTTGCTGACTCACGGGATTAAAAAATAATTGGGTTACCCAAACAATCGATGCTCACGGGATTAAAAAATAATTAGGTTACCCAAACAATCGGTGCCAGGCCACGAGACTTTAATTGAAGAAAACAAACTGCATTCCAGGCTCAGATGAAACTTAATTTGTATTATTTTACGCGTCTTGATAATGAAATAAAATTTCAGGCGTTTCCTGCAATTGCTTAGGCATGTAGGAGAGTTTCTGCGGCCAAAAGATTCGAAAGTTGGACTCGCGTCTTGTTTGTACAACAACTAGACTTGATGCCTAAATAACAATAAAGTTGGACTCCTGTATTGTTAGTATACAACAACTAGACTTGATGCCTAAATAACATTTAAGTTGGCTCTTGTATTGTTAGTATACAACAACTAGACTTGATGCCTAAATAACATTAACAGCATAACGACCCGCTGGAAGACAAAATAAAGAAACATTAACATCTGCTTATTTAGCAGCAAATGAGATATAATAGATTAATTTTGACCTGTATATTTTATATTTGTAGTTGTTCAGACTTAAATAATGCTATACGGCACCCACCCCACTCAAGCCAAACTTTGCTCGCTTCCACACTTGTATAATAATTACACAAATTTTTCTTAGGTTTGAGGCAATCTCCTAAACATTTTCAATCTCCTAAACATTTATAATCTCCTAAACATTTATAATCTCCTAAACATTTATAATCTCCTAAACATTTTTAATCTCCTAAACATTTTTAATCTAAACATTTTTAATCGTAATTTGACAGTGTCAGTAAACGGGCACAGACTTTTGCTCATGTCAACCAAAACGCGTGTAAAGCATCGACTAAACAGCAAACGCTTTTACTTAACTCGGCATTCTCATTGGCTAGCAATGGCAAAACATAGGCAAACAATTAAGCTAAAACTTATAAGAGGAGAACTCGATCGCGCGTCGCAATCAGAATTATCGCCGCTACTGCACAAACAATTAATCCACGAGAGCATCGATGGAATTACCAACGGCATTAATCTAATGGGGAAAACAATCACGAAGCCTTGGGGGAATTAATATAATTGACGAGAAAACTGAATTATTGGCCATTATTCAATGACATGGCAGAATGGGGGATGGAAACTGCAATGTGCCGAAGAGAGTATGAAGGTACAACAACCAATGGAGAGCAACAATATGAAGTTGATTGCGATCGCATTACCATGCGTGGATTATGTTAATGCAGCAATTATAGCAGCAGCAAACTCTTACCGCAGCTGGCATTTACAGCAGCATGAATGAAAAGAACACCATGCAGGAAGAGTAGCTTGCAGTAAGTGATCCATGCAATAACAGCAGCTTGCAGTAAAAGATCCATGAAATAACAGCGGCTTGCTATAACACTACGTGTAGCAGCGGCATTTTGCAGTGAAAGTTGCATGAATAAACAGCAGTTAGCAGTAACACTACCGTGCAGCAACGGCTACAGTCTAGCAGTAAAAGAAAAATCTAGAGACAGTCGCAAGAAGTGACAGTTGTCTCGCGCAGTAAAGGTACTCTGCCGCAATGCTATTTTCCGGAAGAGCTTCGTTTGCGTCAGTGAGATTCTCAACACAAGGTCGGCGGCTGGCTCACCTTATCGCGACTTATAGCACGGATCAGTGATCGAGGAAGAGTATGTAGTAGATCAGTGATCGAGGAAGAGTATGTAGTAGATCAGTGATCGAGGAAGAGTATGTAGTAGATCAGTGATCGAGGAAGAGTATGTAGTAGATACTAGGCAGTTTGTTTTAATAAATAGTAGTGATGACCACATGCTTCGCTAAAACAAATTTGAGGCAATTTCTGATCACACTCATACGTGGTAGTTGCTATCAAAATCAGTGCATTGAATACTTGGAAATTGGTAGACAGTGCAAGAATCAGGCACGAGTGAGTGGTGCATATAGATGGGAGAGAAATTTTGCTCTCATCTCTTCCGACCAAATACCTCCTACAAACTAATATTATTATATTGAACATTTAAAATGTCATGGTATATAAACGTTCTTGAAATGGTTTAAATAGCATTCTTAACTCTTCGCTTACAAACTATTCACCAGCAATAGCAAAACACCAGCAGCGATATCACAGCAACATACGCCATCATTTTATCACTCAACGGCGTTCGGAAGCTGAATTTTCTAAAAGAAACCATGTCAGGTTCGTACGATCCACCACGCAATTTTGTCATTCTATCGCGAGAGACAAAGATGCAGGAGTTCCGTTGAAAGAATTATATGGAGTTTTTTCGGAGCGGAAGCCGGATTTTTAGCCTAGATTGAATCGTACTCGAGTCTGAGAGACGACGTTCAAGTGCACAAGTTGGAGGAATTTTTCGGCCGTTGCTGGAGATTTTGTCAAAAGGGCGGGAAAGTTGGATGCTGAAATCGGGGTTTTATGGAAGTGTGCGTATTTCGGGGCAAATTAAATGATGCTGATTTTTTACGATGGTTCTTCACCGATTTTACCGATAACGGAAGAAAATACTTATTTGAAAAATTGCCGGAAAAATATAGAATAAACGCCATTGCAGTATTAGCGACGGTGCATGTATAAATTTCACCTTGATATGTTGTCAAAAAAATACACCATTATAGAAGCGTTATCACGTTCATAGCAGCATTATAAATGCATGAACTTCCCGATTAACAACTCTTTACTTATTGAAAAGTTACTTATTGAAACAAAACCTTTACAGACTATTCGAGCCGTCTATAGTGCAATTTTTACTGAACAGCTAGAGTGAAACGCTTTGGTACCAGCAGACTAGGCTGGCCCACTGAGCTCAGTATTATTCACACCAAAAACTGGATGAAGAAATCTTGTAACATTTAAATGTTTTAATGGAATTAGGAGAAATGCCAAAATTGTAATATTATCTTGATATAATTTACAGGTAAAAACGAACTGAACCGCATTCAAGTTTTCCAAAGCCGTCGTGAACTTGAAAATGAGAATGAAAAACAGAAACGCGGCAACTTGCGATGTTAACACACTTAAAACTTTACAGAGAAACTTGCATTCAAAATTTCTCCGAAGCCACTTACGATGGCTCCGATTGCAATTGCATGAACTAATTAAGACGCAGGTCGCTCAATTTGCTGGCTATACGGTAACTTCAACAAAGAACTTAATTGTTATAACAGGTTTAATTCAGGAAACTTAGAAAATATTGGATTTAGCAAGAAAGACTTTCCGAAACTAATATTTCGGGAATATTTTCCTTAATATAAAAACTGACGTCGATGTTTTATTGTAAGCAGGATAGAAGTTCGGCCAAAACTCAAAGTTAGATCGAGAATAAATAATACCTACCGTAAACAATTTCATTGGAAAGGCAAGAACGGTCAAGTAGTGGTTAAGGCCATGATACGAAATGAAGAACATATTCCCATGTAAAACTTAACACTTAAAACTTTACAAGAACAGAGAAACTTGCATTCAAAAATTCTCCTATAAGCCACTTGCGATGGCTCCGATTGCATGAACTAATTAAGACCCAGGTCGCTCAATTGGCCGGCTACGGTAACTTCAACAAAAAATTTGATCATAAGAGATTTAATTCCGGAAACCGACAGAATATTAGATTTAGCAAGATAGCTTTTCCTAAACTAATATTTAGGGAATATTTTCCTTAATATTAAAACTGACGTCGATGTTTTATCGTAGAGCAGGATAGAAGTTCGGCCAAAACTCAACGTTAGATCGAGAATAAATAATAACGTAAACAATTTCAGAGAAAAGGCAAGAACGGTCAAGTGGTTAAGGCCATGATACGAAATGAAGAACATATTCCCATGTAAAACTTGGAGACATTATTGTTCGTATTGTTCGAAATAGATAATCTAGAATGTAGCACAAACTTCAACCAGCACATCTATATATATAGCAAGCAGGGGCCATGGCATACTTTCAAAACTCGCTAAGTGAACGCAAGTACTTACGTTCTATTTTCTTATCTATTAGTGATGGATTTTGCTTGAAATGCCGTCAATGATTTGCAATGATTTCGCAATGAAATGCCATACTTTCAAAAAAAAGTTAAGAGAACGTAGGTTAACCCATACTTTCAAAAAAAGTATAGAGAACGTAGGTTCATCAGCCAATCATTGACGGCATTTCAAGCAAAATCCATCAATAATAGATACCCACAACCTCCTCAAAAGATGGTAACCGCACCTGGCAGAGCAGCTGGATGCAGTAGCGGTGCTGCTGCACAGGTGAGAGCAGGCAGTGGCCTGCTTTGGGCAGCAGCGCGGCAGACGCAAACTTATCATGGGTGCAGAAACAGATGTAGGGTATATGTATATACCCTGCGTCTGTGTATAATCTCAGCTAATAAAGCATTAGTTTTAGCTGCTATATTATCAGTTAAGAAACGCCATAAACACAATAAAGTGAGGGATAACAGCCGAAGAGCATCAGTCTCGGCCAGTCAAGGCCACAACAGTATGACTACCACCAAGCAGCAACATCACTTAAACCATAAAGTGACAGTGGAATCTCATTAATAGATTGAGCACTGCATAAGCACAGAAGCACCATAGTAACAGTATCAGCCGCTACTAGCAGCCGCAGCAAAAGCATCAGCGGCCTCATCAGGGCTTCAAGCAGCAATATTGCAGCAGCACTCAGAGCGACAAAAACTAGGACTGCAAGTGCAGTCAGGGAAGAAAGTGAACTTCTCTCAGAATGAGGTCGATAACGGACGGAATGATCGACGGAGACCGGTTCAACAGTCCACGGACACTGGTCACTTCAGACGGCACGTCAGAATAAATACAACGGCGTGGGCGAAACCCAAGCAATGATCGGCACATAAAAGCTTGACGAACGTTACTCCATTATTGATTTGACTAATTACGGATTAAAGATACATACAGTGCGCGAGTTCAAGTGCTACCAGGACGAAACTAACAAAATATTAAAAGTTATGCACTCATCAGCAGACGCCATTCACTTGTTATTTGCACAGCCATACATTGCGTTCTTTTTTAAAAACCCACCTACTAGGTTTTTCGCTCGCAAAGAACCTTTTTATTTTTTTTTGCTGCACTCCAGTTTTCTCTAAGGCAAAGTTGCATTTTTAGGCCGCACACATTTCCAGACAAAATCACATTTTTAAGGTACATCCTTCTTTTTATAGGTTTAGCAACGTTCTCCAAGTCACAGCCAACCTCTCGGCGGCTCAACAAACGTTCTTACATGCACACCACGCACTGTTCTTCAAGACATCGCCATCTTCTTTACGATTCACCTACGTTTGTCAAGTCGCAACAATGCTTCTTAAGCGCACAAATGATCTCTAATCTGACAATTTCGAAAATTCAATATGTATTCAGGATATTCCTAAAGAAATTATATTTTTTTCTTGTCATGACACCGAGCTGTGGAAACTTATAATTGAAATAAAGTATAATTAACCACCAATGCCATTAACTTGTCAAATTTGAAGGCTTCTATTAAAAATGCAAAACGTTACCTAAGCTATACAAATTTAAAAATAGCATGCCTGAAAAGAATGCGCAGCAGAAAGAAACGTAAACAAAGTTATCAAACTCCATAAGTTGAGAAAGCTGAAGAGTTACTCCAGAAGCTAGGTGGGACGTCATGGAGAAGAAAGTCTGGCGTTTTTACGACAAGCTCGATCAGTGTTCAGAGTTTTAGAGAAGTTCTGCTAGGCTTGACGCAGCAACTTTCTCTTTAATTTCCTGGACGACTAAGACAGCGTTTCATTTTCTCCTTAGAGTCATTAAAGGATGCTCTCAAAACCTAAAGCATAATTACGGCTGGAGTCACCAAAATGAATAACACATGAGCGATGCCGTGTTCAGGATCTGATGGCAGATTCAAAATTTATTCCACCTCAATTTCTTTTAAAGATATTAGTGTATTTTTTAGAAGTAAATCAAATTAGAAAGACTTCGCGATAGTTAACATCTTCGATTGACGTGTAAAATGTTCTGAAGATTACAAGGGGAGAATTTTATAGAGCGGTAACGGACACACGGAGGTTTTTCATTACTATATAGGCGATGCTGTTGAGGCAACATGAAGATGTGTAAAATGCAGCGTTTGAAAAGCGAACGCAGAAACATTAACGGTAACGTGCCGTAGAACGGGCCTTAAAATTAAACTAAATACGTGTGGCTTCAATAAAAAACTGTTCATGATATATTATTAATGCGAGATGCTCTCTCACATACCAAAATATTGAAACCGTCTTTCAATTAAAATCAAACTGAAACTCGTGGCTACAAAGCCATGATACTTGAATTAACCGAAGTTTGTTATCAGTGTCCAAATAAAATTAGGGCAAGGACTGCACATAAAACATACCTCACTGCTCGTCAGGTACTGATTAAATCTGAAAAAAACCTTTGCAAGGCCAACATGTGTGATCATATACAGTATACACGATATATAGTACTGCAAGGAAGGGAAGTATATACGTGATGTAGGACTACTGCATCTAAATCACGGCAAATATTTTCGCCAATTTAAAGACATATCTATAGACCAGAATCAAGCTAGAAATAAATTGAGAAATTTCAATAATATTTAGCCATATGGGTCAATATCAATTTAATAATGCCAATCCAAAATGCGGCTTTATATTAACAGTGCAACCATCGTGACCGCCATGACAGTTTATTATTTTTAATAACTAACATGCTATGGAGACTCAACTTCGAAGTGTGCCATCAAGGCATACAATTTACCAGCAATAAAGTGATGCAGCCGTAGACAAACAATAGATACAAAGTTCTATAACTGTGGCAATAAATGCAGCCAGTTGATTGTGCCGCATGCCCTAAAGGTCTCGGGAGGAGCTACGCTGCATTGTTCTATTGTACGTCTCTAGGGCAGAGAAAGCGTACCGTCCCATCAACAGAAGCCATGAGCTTGTCAGGAGCGCAAGATGATCGGGTGTTTGATGGCCACCTATAAACCAACGATAATTTCACGTAATGATGTACCTGTCTATGATGACCGCTGTTCTGCTAGGAGTTCGCGCGAGCCAATTATAATAGTTAATAAAGATGTTTTCTTGAGAGGTATTTATAACCTCCGTAAACTGCGAGATTAATTAGTATTGTATGACTTAGTGTTACTCCGATGCAACGTGAGTTGCAGCGTCATGCTGCTGGTATGACGTGTGTCGTGGTGTCATGCTGCTGGTGTGTCGTGGTGTCATGCTGCTGTTGTGTCGTGGTGTCATGCTGCTGTTGTGTCGTGGTGTCATGCTGCAGGGGTGTCGGGGTGTCATGCTGCTGGGGTGTCGCGGTGTCATGCTGCTGGTGTGTCGCGGTGTCATGCTGCTGGTGTGTCGTGGTGTCATGCTGCTAGTGTGTCGTGGTGTCACGCTGGTGGTGTGACGTCACCTAATGAGTCAAGGAATGGACGCTGCTCATGTAAGTCCAACGAAACATCAACATTTCTCACTTGCGACGATTTAAGAGTCAAGACTTAAAAGATAGGACGGAGAAAATTATACTGAATCCTGACCTCTGTATGCACAGTTCCTTTAGGCAGCCGTTGCCCACACATCCACCGTCAGGTCTCGCATCCCTGTCTACTGTCTCGAGGTGTCCCTATACACATCAACCATCAGGTCTCGCATCCCTGTCTACTGTCTCGAGGTGTCCCTATACACATCAACCGTCAGGTCTCGCATCCCTGTCTACTGTCTCGAGGTGTCCCTATACACATCAACCATCAGGTCTCGCATCCCTGTCTACTGTCTCGAGGTGTCCCTATACACATCAACCATCAGGTCTCGCATCCCTGTCTACTGTCTCGAGGTGTCCCTATACACATCAACCATCAGGTCTCGCATCCCTGTCTACTGTCTCGAGGTGTCCCTATACACATCAACCATCAGGTCTCGCATCCCTGTCTACTGTCTCGAGGTGTCCCTATACACATCAACCATCAGGTCTCGCATCCCTGTCTACTGTCTCGAGGTGTCCCTATACACATCAACCATCAGGTCTCGCATCCCTGTCTACTGTCTCGAGGTGTCCCTATACACATCAACCATCAGGTCTCGCATCCCTGTCTACTGTCTCGAGGTGTCCCTATACACATCAACCATCAGGTCTCGCATCCCTGTCTACTGTCTCGAGGTGTCCCTATACACATCAACCATCAGGTCTCGCATCCCTGTCTACTGTCTCGAGGTGTCCCTATACACATCAACCATCAGGTCTCGCATCCCTGTCTACTGTCTCGAGGTGTCCCTATACACATCAACCATCAGGTCTCGCATCCCTGTCTACTGTCTCGAGGTGTCCCTATACACATCAACCATCAGGTCTCGCATCCCTGTCTACTGTCTCGAGGTGTCCCTATACACATCAACCATCAGGTCTCGCATCCCTGTCTACTGTCTCGAGGTGTCCCTATACACATCAACCATCAGGTCTCGCATNTTCTGTCTCTTATACACATCTAGATGTGTATAAGAGACAGGCCCTGTCGACTGTCTCGAGGTGTCCCTACACATCAACCGTCAAGTCTCGCAGCCCTGTCGACTGTCTCGAGGTTGCCCTACTCATCAACCGTCAGGTCTCGCATCCCTGTCGACTGTCTCGAGGTGTCCCTACACATCAACCGTCAGGTCTCGCAGCCCTGTCGACTGTCTCGAGGTGTCCCTACACATCAACCGTCAGGTCTCGCAGCCCTGTCGACTGTCTCGAGGTTGCCCTACTCATCAACCGTCAGGTCTCGCATCCCTGTCGACTGTCTCGAGGTTGCCCTACTCATCAACCGTCAGGTCTCGCAGCCCTGTCGACTGTCTCGAGGTGTCCCTACACATCAACCGTCAGGTCTCGCATCCCTGTCGACTGTCTCGAGGTATCTCTACACATCAACCGTCAGGTCTCGCATCCCTGTCTACTGTCTCGAGGTTGCCCTACACATCAACCGTCAGGTCTCGCAGCCCTGTCTACTGTCTCGAGGTATCTCTACACATCAACCGTCAGGTCTCGCATGCCTTTCTACTGTCTCGAGGTATCTCTGCACATCAACCGTCAGGTCTCGCATCCCTGCATGTTAATTTCTCACGTTCTTTTGACGAAGAACCCGCGTCGTTCTGCATTTGTTACGTAATGTGAAAATGTCAGCTTTCCTTCTAATATACTGCTTTTGCAACCAAACAAAAATATTATTATAATATGCATATCATGAAATTAATAAAGAATTTTCTCCTTGCGTTAGTAAAATAATCGTACAAGCTTTGAAAAACTTTTTACGACTATTACAAACATTTTACTTCAAAATGATTGATTTTCCAAGTTCCAACAGTTATTTTTCATATTTTGTCACTACGGAACATGCTTTTACCAATACACCTTATTTCTGCCACAGTACCGCCGTGCGGATTCTGCCAACAAAAGCCCAGCCAAAATCAGCACAAAACTCACACAAAGTATTTTAATTCCATATTTTTCAATTTTTCAATTCGCTATTCGAGCAATGATGATAATTTTGATACGCAAGAATCGGTTAAAAACGAGCGCTGAGAAGGTCCGCGGTGAATGCCGAGACGTGCGACCAATGCAGATAAAGACAGCCGTATTCACTGCACTACATTGCCTATACCGTAGCTTCGATCGCTAAAATTCTGCGAGGCATCGTACGGTAATATCTCGTCTGAAGCGCAGCAAGCGAATGAGGGGAAAAAATATAACTCAGTACTCGCTGCAGTGAGTGACAGAGCGCGCATTTTCTCGTCGACGAAAACGTGAAGTCACGGACGGACAGACGGACGGACGGACATGACGAGAACAATAGGGAAATTTTTCCATAAATGAGAAAATGCGCTAAAAATTGCCAAATATTAAGATGAATTTGAAAGGTTAGGATCAACTCATTGACATAGTAAAAAGAAACTTCAGACTTAAGTAAATTATATTACTGTAAAAATGTCGAAAGTAGAAGTAAAGAGCATGATAGCCTAATATTGTGGGGATTATTAGCAGACCAATTGCAGTAAAATATTGACAATAATGAAAAAATGACCCAAGATAATAGTATGGATGAGTTAACTACCATTTTCAGATGAAAATACTGTCTAAAAGTCAGCTGTGTTTAGCACTGTTGTCAAATCTGTGTAAAATAAAGAAATCTGATTGAAATATAAACTTTTAGAAACTTTTATCTAATTCAAAACCAGTTTACTAAAAACCTTGGGAATGAATTTGTATTGTATTCAGCACACAAAGCAGAAGATTATAAATAACGAGCAAAAATCTTCAGTTGGGCTGAACTTTCCTTGAGGGAACGAGGATAAGGGTAGATAAAATTATTGATGTAGTGTGAACAAACTAACTTAAATCAGGAGTAATTCAGAGGTGAACAGGAGAGTCGATATAGGACTATTAAAATATAGATATACCATCATAAGCGCAGGTTTGATCTAATATAAATTATAAGTTTAAGCATCAATTATATAAATTAATGATATTATATTAATTATATCAATATCAATTATATCAATTAATGATACGTATTATATAAATTAATATATTTTAATTGATATTATATCAATTAAATAGGTTATTAATTACCTATTCAATTAAAATTAAATAGGTAATTATAGGTGATTTATTTATATAATATCATTTAATGATATTATATAAATTACCTATATCAATTAACGATATTACACC